>NC_079452.1:22833287-22868287 GCF_903798145.1 Danio aesculapii
GAAAAACATCTCTCGTTTGTCGTTAATTAAATTAATCTGCCATTGGGGTAAGGAAAGTAATCTTGTTTTTGCTTTGACATAAGATTATTTTGCTTGTTTTAGGGAAAAACTCTCTTTATTTTGACTCATTAGTTCTGGAAACAAGACTATATTTTGTGCTTGTCTAGAAAATGCTTTTAGATTTAAGAACTCTTCGATATTTGGACTATAGAAACAAGAAAACTCTGATCCTGAGATGTGAATATTGTGCATTTGTACATTGCGATATCAATGGGTAAAGCAAATACTGCACAGCGCTACATCAGTGTGTGTAAATGAGGAGAGTAATGCAGAGATGCTCTAATGTGTGGAGATGGAGCTGCCAGCACAAACACAATATGGCGGATCACACACACACACACACACACACACACACACACACACACACTCCACCCTGATAATTGAAAAACAGAGTCAAAGAATGAGCGGCTGCATGCTGGGAAAATGACAAATCACCTGGAGCCCTGGAGAACGGAGCGCTAGCGGCTAGCCAAAAAGAGGTCAGGATGCATCATTGTTGCCTTTCTGGCCCGACTAGAAAAGGCAGCGAATGCCCGGTGTGTGTGAACAAAACACAAATAAAAGCTTCATTTACAGGGGAAATCAGAGGTTTGGCTGGCTCCTCATTAGCTGGATTCACAGCAGATGCTTCCAGGCCCACGTGTGTGTGTGTGTGTGTGTGTGTGTGTGTGTGTGTGTGTGTTGTCCAATAACATCTCCGCCTGCATCCATCGTTCAGACTTCAATATTATGCTCCACCAAAACACCCTACAGTGACGTACAGGAGGAATTTGCCCCAATTCTTGATTTTTTATGCATTTATTTAATGCAGAAATGGATTCATATGAGTTTATTTATTCAGCAGAGAAAGCGTGAGGTTTTAGAGGAGAATAATTCAATGTATTGCCCGTGACTGGGGCTCAACCATTGAATTGTTAAAAAATCATAAATAATATCAAATAAAATAAACCATTTTAAAACAAAATAAGCATTTTTTATATTAAATAATCAATAATAAAAATAAATAAATAAATAGTTAACAGTGACTATCTTAAACAAACTATCTAACTAGCTAAATAAATAAATAAATAAAATCAATGACCATTATTGCAACAAAATAATAAAAACTAAATTACAGACAGATGAAATATGCACAGTTTAAATATATAAAAATAAATAAGACAAAATAATTTTGTTATAAGAAACTAGTTATCAAAACTATCGTTTAAAAATGCTAAACATGTTAATTTATTATATATTTTATATTATATATTTTATATATTATAATATATTTTTTCCTCTTCTTGCTTGTTTAAATGTCTACATGGACACTTGTATATTGTGACTGTGTTTATTGATATTGTGCTTTTCTTTCTTTATTTGTTGTGCGACAGCTTGAATATATATTATGCATTGAGCTGATTTTGTGCTGATTAAATAAATAAATAAATAAATAAATAAATAAATAAATAAATAAATAAATAAATAAATAAACATACATGCTTGACATCCGTGATTCATACGGTTAATTTTTTTATTTCACTAAATGTGTAATGATCACAGAGAGATCTCCTCTCACATCATCCAAATCACATGTATGAAAGCTTTTAGGCTTTCCTGTAAAATATAATGATGACGGAAGTCGTGGTGGGTTATTGGGATTGTGGTGGGTTTCTCAGGTTATTAAAGGTGTTTTCTGTCACTACTTATTTATCCTGCATTAATGCATTCACGATTAATCAGTAAAAGATCAGGATCTCAACACCCACGCAACATAAACTATAAATGATGCTGATTTGCATATGTTAATTAATCTCTGCACTCAAATCTGTGACTGAAAAACGCAAAAATCAAGAAAGAGATCGAGTCTTTAGTCTTTTGAGTGCGTTATGAAGTTACGAACAGTCCAATACCACAGCAGTACTGAGGGAACAGCTTATAGTTCAGATAAAACCACTGATGTTTATGGTAAAGATTAAAATCACCGTCACATGCATTTAACAACACTCAACATGAAAGATGTGCAGCAATTACATTATTTCACCAGTAGGTGGCGACAACCAACCATCAAAAACATGCCACTGAATAATTCCTCAAAGATGATCAGAGCAATGAAACATGAAGATGTATGAGTGAATAACTGAATCATTTATTGAAGATGAGACTAGAAATAAATATGGGCTGTACAAATATTAACGTTAGATTTCTACATTTAGAGTTATCAGCAAGAGTCGTAACAGTGAATATTTCACAGTATTGAATATTTTACTGTTTATTTTTAATCAGCTGATTATTTCTTCATTTTATTTGTAATTAAATTACAGCTTCTAAGTTCTGTTTGTTAAAACCAGAAGTGTCTTGCAGTGCTGTTATTGTAATAAATGGAAAGCAAATGACATTTCTCTCCCCTCATTGGCTGATCCGAAAAATGGTGCGACCCGTGACTAAAAACCATAATGTGATCAGAACCGTGAGAACCACTGCTGGACATTAATATGATGTTAAGTAATAGAAGAATCTGTAAATCAATACTACATCTGGCTTTCTATGTGTGTGTGTGTGTGTGTGTGTGTGCGTGTGTGTGTGTGTGTGCGCTGTCAATATGTGTATCAGCTCATGCCATATTCCAGAAACATCAATAACAAAGCAAAGCAAAAGCTGCAGAATCTGCCTTTATTTCCCCCGACACGCAGCCCAGATATTGATGTATGAACAGAAGAGCTGATCTGCTGTGATTTACAGCAGCAGAGAGAAATCTGCTCAAGAGAAGGTGTGAAGACGCTCCATATGCTTAAAGACGTCTCGTAAAGGTTAATAAGACTCGTCCAGTGTTTATTTCTGTTCTTCTCATAGAGAGCCATCCGTCTGTCTGTGTTCATTAGTGAAGTGCAGAGAGAGTTTAAAATCGCACAATATTAGCATGTGCAGATGCTGAGGAGACGCACTACTCATCCTTCTGCATCTCTGATCAACAGAGGAGGGAAAAGAAACCTGCTGTTACAGAGAATGAGGACAAAACTGGACTACGGGACCGCTGGCTTACTCATAGTTTAAAACCTAAACTTATTATATGACTTTTAAGGGCTCAATGTGTAGGTAGAGGAAATATGTAGACTTATATAAATAAAAAAGAGAGATAAACAGCCACAGGAATCAATAAGGACTAATCAAATTTACATATACACATATTACATACAGGGCAGTACAGTGGCTCAGTGGTTAGTACTGTGGTCTCACAGCAGGAAGGTCACTGGTTCGAGCCCCGGTTGGGTCAGTTGACATTTTGATGTGGAGTTTGCATGTTCTCCCCGTGTTGGCGTGGGTTTCCTCCGGGTGCTCCAGTTTCCCCCACAGTCCAAACACATGCGCTACAGGGGAATTAATCAACTAAACTGGCCGTAGTGTATGAGTGTGTGTGTGTGTGTGTGTGTGTGTGTGTGTGTGTGTGTGTGTGTGTGTGTGTGTGTGTGAGAATGAGTGTGTATGGGTGTTTCCCAGTGATGAATTGCAGCTGGAAGGGCATCCGCTGCGTAAAATGTGCTGAATAACTTGGTGGTTCATTCTGCAGTAGCAACCTCTGAAATAGGGGCTAAGCAGAAGGAAAATGAATGAATGAATATCACATATTTATTTGCATCTTATATATCTACATATAAATATATACATATAATGATATGTTTTACTTAATTTAGTATTTAATATGATAAAATTAAAAATAAAGAACATACAATAGGCGAGGTGAGTTTATTTCTATAGCACATTTCATACACAGTGGCAATTCAAAGTGCTTTACATAAACAAGAATAAAAAAAGAGAAGTGTAAGAAAATGAAAAACTAATAATAAAAATGATTTAAAACAGATAAAAACAGATTAAATGTGTTAAAACAGGTTATAAAACATGAAAAAGAAAAGAAAGACATAATAGAGAGATCTGTCGGACGTAGCACAGTGCTTATTCAGTATGGAAACCAAGACTAACTAAACAAAATGAATAAATAAATAGAAAGCATGGGACTGAAGAATAGACTAAAGACAACTGTAATTGTGATAATACGGAAATAAAATAAATAATTAATATATAAATATAATATATAAAGTATAAATATTAAATCTAAATAAATTTGAAATATAATACTTTAAACAACTGTCTTTTAAGGAAAATAAATAATTTAATAATATTTATATAAAAAAAAATATATATATATATATATATATATATATATATAATAAAATAAACAAACTAAATAAAAAATAATTAATTTTATAACTATCTTTTATAAATATAGAAACTAATTTTTAAATAAATTATTATATAGAAAAAAAATAAAACATTGAAAAATATTTAAATTTAATAACTATCTATTTAAAAAATATATATATATATATTAAAACTAAATTAAAATTAAATAAAATGCACAAACAAATCTGATGACCATTTTATATTCCAGATACTCTGTCTAAAGTCTGCTAATATTTTATATTTGCTTTTATTTTCCATAGCATGACTTCTAATTATCCATAATTTAGATTCTTATTGTTATTATTATTTGTTATTGTTGTTGTTATTTTTAGGGGTCACGAGTGGTTGTGTAAGCATTTCACTGCGTGTTATGACTCTATGTGTGACAAACAACATTTGAATCTTTAGTTATTTATGTAAATGGGTCACTCTTGAATATTCATTTATTCATTTTCCTTCAGCTTAGTCCCTTATCAAGGGTCGCCGCAGCAGAATGAACCGACAACTATTCCAGCATATGTTTTACACAGCGACTGCCCTTCCAGCAACCCAGTACTGGGAAACACCCATACACACTCATTCGCGCACACACACTTATACACTATGGCCAGTTTAGTTCATCAATTCCATTGCGCATGTGTTTGGACTGTGGAGGAAACCGGAGCACCCGGAGGAAACCCACACCAACACGGGGAGAACATGCAAACTCCACACAGAAACACCAACTGACCCAGCCGGGACTCGAACCAGCGACCTTCCTGCTGTGAGGCCACAGTGCTAACCACTGAGCCACTGTGCCGTCCCTCACTCTTTAATATTTACCAACAATTTGACTGAATATGTAGTTATGTAATTGAGTCACTCTTCATGGTCAACTTGAATTTGAATGTTCTCCGTGTAATTGGGTCACTCTTCACTGTTTACTATCAGAAATAAGGTTGCAATATTTCTCCCCATGAACCTCCGTCTGCTCCAATAATTGAATCCTCAGTGTGTTTTCTCTCTGAGGCTGAAGGTGTCCTGATGAAGACAAATGCTGTAAAGTCCAGCAAGGCGTCCCTGAAGGCCTGTAGGCTCATTTTTCTCTCTTACTATTGTGTGATGATGTGATTTTGTTTCCCTCTGTTATAGATATATCTCCCCAATGTCTCTGATCAGCCATGATCTTCCTCTGCAGGCCTGATTCATCTCTTTCAGACACAGAAGGACGTCACACATCTCGCTTTTACACTTCTCAGAGTCTCACAGATTCAGCAATATGCTACTGTTCTTGCTAGAAGGGATACAGCTGAGGCCGGATGTTAAGCAGATTTATTTATATTATCTGTTCAAGTGGCCATTAACTCTATTTAATTAACGTCTACCTCTACCCCAACCCTCACGCTAATGTAAAAACAGTAATTATAAAAAATTATGATTCATATTATTTATTAAATCACTCATTAAAAGTATTTTATTAAAGTCTACCTCTACTGTGATGGTTGGGTTATGGTAAAACAGCAAATATACCGAGAATTATTCATATTATTGATTAAATCACTCATTAATAGTATTTTATTAAAGTTTACCTCTACAGCACATGTGTCAAAGCCAGTTCCTGGAGGGCCGCAGCTCTGCACAGTATAGTTCCAACCCTAATTAAACACACCTGATCAAACTAATTGAGTGCTTTAGGCTCGTTTGATACCTACAGATAGGTGTGTTGAAGCAGGGCTGGAACTAAACTCTGCAGGGCTCCGGCCCTCCAGGAATTGACTTTGACACCCCTGCTCTACAGTGAAGGTTGGGTTATGGTAAAAACAGCAATTATACAGAGAATTATTCATATTATTGATTCAATTACCCATTAATTGTATTTTATTAATGTCTGCCTGTATTGTGATGGTTGGGTTTAGGGTTGGGTTAATGTAAAAACAGCAATTATACTGAGTATTATTCATTTTATTTATTAAACTACTTATTAATTGTATTTTATAATGTCTACCCCTACCCCAAACCAATGTAAAAACAGTAATTATATAGCCTATTATTCATATTATTAATTAAATTAACCATTGGTTGTGTTTTATTAATGACTACCCAACCCTAAACCTAAAAACAGTAATTACACAGTAATATTCATATTATTTACTAAATTACTCATTAAATGTATTTTATTAATCTCTACTCCTACCCAACCCTCACAGTAATGTAAAAACAGTAATTATATTGTCTATTATTCATATTAGTTATTAAATTACCCATTAGTTGTGTTTTATTAAATGTCTACTGCTGCCCTAAACCTAAAAACAGTAATTACACAAAGTAATATTCATATTATTTAATAAATTAACCATTAATTGTTTTTTATTAACGTCTACCTCTACTGTGATGATTGGGTTAATGTAAAAACAGCAATTATACAGAGTATTAGTCATATTATTTATTAAACTACTTATTAATTGTATTTTATTAATGTCTACGGCTACCCTAAACCTAAAAACACTAATTATACATAGCAAAATTCATATTATTTAATGTCTACCTGTACCGTGATGGTTGGGTTTAGGGTTGGAGTAATGTAAATACAGTGATTATACTGAGTATTATTCATATTATCTATTACATTATCAATTAATTATATTTTCTTTATATAAATCAGTACCCCAGTCCTTAACTCAACCCTCACAGTAATGTAAAAACAATAATTATGCAGAGAATTATTCTTATTATTTACTGAATTATCCATTAATTGTATTTTATTAACATCTACCCTAAAAGCTAACCCTCACAGTAATGTAAAAACAGTAATTATGCATAGTAGTGTACAGATTATTTATTTAAATATCCATTAATTGTTTTGTATTAATGTCTAGCCCTACCCCAACCCTAAACCCAATCATCACAGTAATGATACAATATTAAATATTGTTATACAGCGTCACATAAAATGTGCTATACTGATGTGAGTGTCTGCAGCTGTATCCCTTCTAGACTTTAACATATCCTACGGTACTGCAAAGTGGACACAACATACGCAAGTTCAAGGAGATCTATAATGTGGCATTTTACAAGCTGTAAAAGCTGCGTCTCTGCTGTGTCTAGTGTGTGTGTGTGTGTGTGTGTGTGTGTGTGTGTGTTTGAGCTGAGAATAACACACAGATAATGTTCTCCAGCTCTCTGAAACTGACCCTTTCAGGCTTTGATACTAATCGTGGTGTTTTGGTGACTGTCGCTTTAAATGCAAATGAGATTGTGCTCTTTTCAGAAGAGGGCGGAGCTATAAATGCATATGCATCAGCATAGTGACAGATGTAAAACAGCAGTGTGTGTGTTGTCAGTGCTGGTCAGGTGTGCTTCAGTGTGAGTGTGTGCTTCAGTCTTCTGTCAGTCTATGTCGCTCCTGTCTCTGTTCATCTGAAACTCCACATCTATAATCCTCTTAGTCTATGCTGACATTATCTTCAGCAGCTCAAACACTCTAATGGCTAATGGACAGACGGCTGCTTCTCACTCAGGGCTGCTGTTTATGCTGTTATCTGGCTTGTACATCAGTCTATCAATGGAGAATGTGAGTATTCTACAGTACTTTCTCTCTATTAGCGTGTTTCTCAGTGTGAACGGAGGGTTTTCCGGTTCTCCACTCAGACTGAATGTGTTTCTGCTGCTGCTCTGCTTTCATCTGCTGGAATAAAGAGTTCAAACAGCTCACGCTCTGACCTCTGCTGTCCTGATAGAGCTGATCAAAGCTAACACAGCTGTCACACACACTGCTCTACAACTGTACTGAGACCAGAGGAGAGTCCAGACCTGCTCTTACTACAGACCGACATGCACACACACACACAAACACACTCATACATAGATACTCTCACAGACACATGCACAGATACTCACACACATATGTACAGAGATACACACAACCATGTGATCAACATCAGACTGCATACACAATGCATCCAAACAAACATCATTTATTTAATAAGCAAACAAAGAAATTAAAGCATTACTAAAGTCTGGATGACATACATGCTAAAACAGGTAACATGCTAATAAATGTCACAAATGTGCTAAAACATGACATTGCTAAAGACATTCTAGCATGTTATGTGTCGCTAACTCAAGTGGACTATAGCACAGAGGTCTGACTTTGGAGCAGAAATAAATGTTTGATAGTGCTAAAGCTTATGTGTTAAAATATAAACAATAGCATCATGCTAATCTATGCTAAAATCAAGTTAAATGAGCTAAAATATTTTAGCATGTTATGAGCCACTAACCACACTGGATGTAGTCTGGATGACATACATGCTAAAACAGGTAACATGCTAATAAATGTCACAAATGTTGCTAACCCATGTTAATAGTGTGCTAAACATGGGAGCAACATTCTAATTCAAAAATTAAAATGTTAAGCTACATGATTCTATAAACATGACATTAATAACACTATTTATGTGCTAAACATGATAGCGTCATGCTAAATACACACTAACTGTTGCAAATTTATGCTAACAGCATTAAAATGCAAGTGAATGTGCCAAAAATGGTAGCTCTTTGTTAAAAACATGTTAGAAACATACTAACGTGATAAAATGGTAGCAACCTGCTAAAGCTACAATATGTCATAAAACACATTGTTAACATTATAAATGTTAGCGACATGCTAAAACATGAGAATAACACTTTAACAACATTCTATTTCACGCTAGCAAAATGTTAGAAACATGCTAGCAACATGCTTGCTTAGGTTAACAATGTGCTAAACATCTAAAAAACAAATGTCTGCAAGTGCTAAAGCTTATAGTTAAATGTTAACAATAGCATCATGCTAATCCATGCTAACATCAAAATAAAATGTGCTAAAGACATTCTAGCATGTTATAAGCCGCTAACCACAGCTGATTGTAGCACAGAGGTCTGATTTTGGAGCAGAAATAAAAGCAGGAGCATGTTTATTCCTGCGAGAAACGTTCAATTGTGTGTTATCGGCCTGCACGCCGCCTCACTATTAACACCAACACAAACGTGTGTCCTCCCAAAACACATCTGAAACCCTGCCATCTGCCCGTCCCACAGCTCCCTGACATTTCTGAGATTAATGCTTTTTATTTATCCATCTATTTATTGTCCAACAGGCCCGCTCGGGGATCTCCAAGAATTCTGATTAGCAATAATAACAATAAAAGCAAACACAAAGACGGAAATGTCAGAGGACAGGGATTAGCTAAACAGGACGCGCTGAGATTTGATTTCTTCCCTTTAGAGCGATTCGGGCTGAATAAACGACTTTGGGTTCATGTCTGACGGTGAGCATCGATCACAATGAGGGAAGGTGATCGCCGTTTCTGCTTTCACGTCGCTGTTGTTTTTGTTTTCTTGGTAAAATGTATGATGACCGTGTTTGTGCGTGTGTGTGTGTGTGTGTGTGAGGCAGGAAAATGAAGATGTGGTGAAATGCATCTCTGAGTTTTCCTGTCAGATCAGCACATTTGCCTAGAAACGCTTCATCTTTCGGAGAGTTTGATTGAATTACGTTCTAGCGGTGAAAATGAAGCGCTGTCTTATTAGCTTTCAGGAGAGACACTCATCCTTTAACCCTCAGCATCGCTCCTGATTCCTTCAACAACATGCTTTTAAAACATCACTGCTGTTTAAAGGAAACACTTTCTAGCCACCGTGAACACTTTCATTTAAAAGGGGACCTGTAACAATTGGGGGCTCGTCCGGGATGGCAATATTTGATGAAGATGATTCATAATTTATTCATGAAGGACATTTGCATGTATTCATTTAGCAGATGTGTTTATAAAAAAAGCTACAAATGAGGACAACAGAAGCCAATATTAACAGAAGAGTAACATTTTTGATGTTGTGAAAAGCCTCAATAAGTCTAGCCTATAGTGTACAATGCAATATTTTAAATTAACATAATTATTAATATTTTGAGTCATGTATATATAAATGATGTTGAACAGATTCAGGAAATGTTCACAGTATGTCTGATAATATTTTTTCTTCTGGAGAAAGTCTAATTTGTTTTATTTCGGCTAGAATAAAAGCAGTTTTTAATTTTTTTAAATCAATTTTCAGTTCAATATTATTAGCCCCTTTAAGCTATTTTTTATTTTGGATAGTCTACAGAACAAACCATCATTATACAATAACTTGCCTAATTACCCTAACCTACCTAGTTAACCTAATTAACCTAGTTAAGCCTTTAAATGTCACTGTAAGCTGAATACTAGTGTCTTGAAGAATATCTAGTCTAATATTATTTACTGTCATCATGACAAAGAGAAAATAAATCAGTTATTAGAGATGAGTTATTAACACTATTATAATTAGAAATGTGTTGAAGAAATCTGCTCTGCATTAAACAGAAATTGTGGTAAAAATAAACAGGGGGGCTAATAATTCTGACTTCAACTGTATGTATACGCAGCATGAAACACTAAAAGTCATCAACAAAGCACAGATTGTTTGGATAAATGGATGTTAACAACAAGGATGATAACTGTAATATTTATCATTATATAAATATAACAATAACTACATTTGTATATTCAGATACAAAACCCTTTAAGTGCCATTTGAAATTTTCTTCTAAAATTTGCATTTTTCTCAGGCTCCTATTTCTTGATTCAGTAATTTCACTATTATGGCAAAGAATAGGTTATTTTCATCGCCTTTAACATGAAATAACTGACCATAAACACAAGCGGCAGATAAAAATGCTCATTGTGGAAGAAAATTCTCGATGGCACTTAGCACTTTTGCATCTGAACTCTTTACTTATACAATATAGTTATAATGATATTTATACATACACTGAAAAAAAGTGTTGCATGCAAAACTGTTGCAAACAATTTATTTGTGTTGAATTTAAACAAACAAATTAAATTTAATAATGTTCAACTTAATTTGTTTGTTTAAATTCAGCCCAAATAAATTGTTTACAACCACTTAACGTAAAAAAAAATTGAGTAAATCCAAGGAATCATCTTTGAATATTTTTTTCCGTGTACTCAAACTACACTGAAAAAAATGATTCAAAGATGATTTGTTGGATTTACTCAATTTATTTGGGCTGAATTTAAACAAATGAATTAAGTTGAATATTAATCAATTTAATTAGTTTGTTTAAATTCAACACAAATAAATTGTTTGCAACAGTTTTGCTGACATCTTTTTTTATATAATACTAATACTAAACTTGTTTTAAATTGGGTTTGCAGTTCGGGCTCAGACAAATATTTGTTGCATGTTT
This sequence comes from Danio aesculapii, assembly GCF_903798145.1. Classification (NCBI taxonomy): domain Eukaryota; kingdom Metazoa; phylum Chordata; class Actinopteri; order Cypriniformes; family Danionidae; genus Danio; species Danio aesculapii. The sequence goes on from NC_079452.1 coordinate 22,844,818, forward strand.
TAATCATTTAAGTTCATTTGATTGACTTTATAAAAATCAGAGGATATTATCAATGCATTTATTGGGTAAAATAAAATTGCTACTTTTTATTGTAATAAGTCCCCACTCGCAAAAGTGATAACCCGCTGCTGCCATGTGCTAAATAAATATTTTCATAGTCTGTTAATGGATTTATTCTTTGAAACTTTAATATTAATTCATGCAATTGCAACAGTTATAGACATAAATGCAATGGTGCTAATAATTGGTCAATTTATTTCGGTTTTCAGCCTTGGTTTCCTCTTTTTTGGTTTTGGTTAAGACCAAGAATTTATTTCGGTGCATCTCTATCATTACCCCATGGTATAATTCTTCTTCTTTATTTCTCTAGTGTTTTTACGATGTAGATTGTGTCGAAGCAGCTGAACACAGAAGCTCTAGTAAATTGAATCTGTGTCAGTCGTTTTCAGCGTTGAAGTTTAGTTCATTGTGGTTTAATATTCACTGCTGAAAGTCCAAACACTGAAGAGCAAATCCATCCATGCGCAGCTCCGCAAGTCCCAAACCAAGCAAACCAGTGACAAACTGTTTTCAAGAAAGCCATTATCTTGAAATAAACTTTGAAATGAGGGCTTAACATTCTCCACAAGTGTCATCTGTAAGCTTTCAATTGCACAATTATATTTTAATATATTCTGACCGACTGTCAGTATGTTATTGTTTATTAGGATAATGTTTCTCTACATATTTATGATTAGAGCTATGGTCTGAACCATGCCAAGTTGCCATATAGGAGAAGAAGAGAAATGGTCCAGTAACCAAGCCCTGAAGTACACCGGTAGCTGTAACCTGGATGTATGTTCTTCCTATATTCTTTCTAGATGTTAATAGTCATTGTAAATGCGTATTAACATTAAAATGAGGGGGTTATTTTTGGACCATAATGCAGGTTAACTAATGTCAAATGTATTTAGATGAGCATTGCATTTGTCTAATTTGTCTATGTTCTGATGAGTAAACCATGTTGTCCATGTTTAATTAAATGTAATGCATTCAGCTGAACATTGCATCTGTGTGTAATTCTCTAATGTTCTGCTCAATTAAACTGTCCACTAAACCACCCTGACACAAACACAGTAATAATGCTAGGAAGAAGGAGAAACATCTCTAACCTACTTAGAAATAAATATAAACCTGATGGGCTAATATTGAAATAAAGTATTGGGGTCAGAGAGTTTTCTTAGCTGAAAGGGCAGGATAACAGCGGCTCTATGAGTGTTCGGCAGTAAACACACTCACAAACTCATCGTCCTCCCCACTCAAGATCAATAAAGCACCTCTTAATAAATCCAGACCAATGTCGGACATATTTAGCAGAGAGCGCTACGCTGGTTAAGCGAATATACCAACACAGCATTAAAGATCCTTGTGTGCGGCCATGAAAAACGGAGCATAAAAGCAGTTTCCATACAGTAACACACTCCAGATGACCGGCTGAAGGTCAAACCAAGAACCAGAATGACCAGGAAAGGTGACTTATGTGACTTATAATGTGTTATGAATGTTAATGCAAGACAGACTGCTCTGATTGTTTTAAAAACTGCTGAGATTTTAACAAACAACCATCTCTACACTGTGAAAAATATCTGTTATTGAACAGTTGTGATGTTTTGGGTTTATTTCCGGTGGTGAATTGCATTATGGGATGTTAAAAAAAAAAGGTAAAACATCATCAACAAGTGACGGCGGTGACTCTCCAGTCAGTTGTATTCAGCAAACTGAGGCTACAATTCACATGCATTACCAAAACTGCACAACAGAAGGACTGGACTTCTGGACTTTGAGTGTCTCTGAACCATTGAACTGTATTGTCTGATCAACCATTGCAGATACTAAAACTTATTTGCATAATTAAGATATCAACACTGAAACCATATTTCAATTCAATTGTATTTCTCTAGCGCCTTTCACAATGATTATCATTCCAAAGCAGCTTCATAAAAGGTGCACATTATTACATTACATTATATTACAATCAAATTCAGAACACATTAGATCAGGGGTCTCAAACTCAGATTAGCGGGGGGCCATTTCAGTGACTGACAATTCATAGTAGGGCCATTTTAACATTCATGTCCAAGAAAAAAGTGGAAACCTGACATAATTAATGCATCTTAGTACAACAGACATGACGTTTATATTTCAAGCATTACCTGTCACCAGTGATAATGCAAATCAGCAGGTTTATCGTGTCACACATCAGCTGCTGACATATATCTGTGGTTGTTGTGTGTGTGGCCGAGCGTTAGGGTGCTTTCACACCTGTGAATCGATTCATTTGTTCTGAAACAGGGATTACAATGCTTACATTGTTGCTCTCCGATTACATATCCATACAACACTGTGATATAACCGCTTTCTCACTACAATCGATCCGCCCCAGAGTTAGTTTCAATTGAGCCGAGACCACCACATTCAAGCGATCTGTTTTGGCGCGGATCCGAGCGCGATTGCTGGATTCACATATGCCAAACGAACCGTGCCAACTGGGTAAACAAGACAGGTTCCGGAACAAAAGTCTAGGTGTGAAAGCACTCTTAGACACACACTCAGTCACTCTTCCACAGAGTATATGCAGTCAAAACTCCAGCTTTTTGTTTCTTGTTGTATTGAAGAGGGAGTTTAAATTGTGATGGAAATACTAAAAATAATAGACATAATAATTATTATTCTGTCCCAACCAGTAGCATAAGCACAGCAGAAAGCAGTTTGAGGAGCTTAAGTGACTTTACTGGCGATCGTTCTTCTTAATGTCTTTATTTGTTTTTGTAAACCTACAACAGAGAGAGGAAAAGTATGTCACATTTACTTTAACAAGTTCAATTCAACTAGCAGTACAATAATACTAATGTACATAGCTTTTATGCAAATCTTAATAAGCATATGAGGAAAATCTATTAAATGAGACCATTTGAATGGAATATTAGTGAACTGATCATATTTACACCGCCAGCATAACGTGTAAGCCATGAAGAAGTGTCTGTACAATAAAACACAAACTGAAAATAATCAAACGACCCCTGAATATTTACTAAAATAGAGCTTTAGAAATAATAGAGCATGTATTTAATGTTTAAATCAGGCACAGAATTAAAACGCATGTGTGTTAAACTAATCTGAATGCAGTACTTTAATGTCGACTAGGTGGTGGGTCAAAACCACAAGTGGCTAGCTGCGACTGCACAATGACAGTGGTTCAGAAACATATGTTCTGGCAGGCCAAATCTCCTTATATTTTTGACGTGAATTGCGGGCCGGAGGGAAGAGAAGGGCGGGCCATAAATGGCCAGTTTGAGACCCTTGCATTAGAGTGTTGTGTGGACACTGTATGTACAGCAGGGATAATAAGTATTGAACACGGCACCATTTTATTCATATTTCAACATATTTCTAAAAGTGCCATTCACTTGAAGTTTTCATCAGCCAAAGAAATCTTATAAGCAAAGAAAACAAATCTAATTGATTTACAAATTAAGTTATGCATAATAAAATGAAATGACACAGGAAAACAGTATTGAACACATGAGGAAAGAGAGGTGTATTTGAGCAGTGAAAGCCCAGAGAGCAGCTGAAATCCCTCAGTAGTTCTTCAGCAAGCCTCTGCCCTTCCTCAGTGTAAATGAACATCAGCTGCTTCAGTCCAACATCTACATTAGCAGGAGGATGAAGATGAACCCAGGGTGGACATTTCAGCAAGACAATGATCCAAAACACAGCCAAGGAGACTCTCAGATGCTTTCAGAGAAAGAAAATCAAGCTGTAGAATGGCCCAACCAATCACCTGATCCGAATCCACATTACACAATTCGTTTTGTTTTATTTTTATTTCTATTCCATGTTAACAGCTTCTTAGGAAATATAAAAAACACATGATGTGTTCAATACTTGTTTTCCCCGCTGTATATAGCTAGGTATTTACACAGTTAACCTGCATGGATGGATGAATAAGTGGGTAGGTGGATGGATGAAGGACTTTCCCTCTTCCCATTGTCCCTCTTCCAAACAGGAAAATCCAGCAACAATCAAGAATGCATGATTATATGCTGTCACGACTTTGCAATCAATAGATGTCATTATAAGGGAAGTCAACGAGGCAAAAACAGCACCAACATAACCAACGTGTAGCCCATTTATCCACAGCCTATGGCTGAGTTTCTAAAAAACTCAGATTCATCACCAAAAATCATTCCATTTGCTGAAACACAGAGAAAGTTGTGGCCAAATTAAGACTCAAAATCAGCCCAAAGTGCATGAAAACGACCCAACAGCACACATAAGGGTTAAGATGTTGGAGGCAGACTCGGCTATTGATTTTTCCGCTCCTCCATTTGCTCGCTCTCGCTCTCTCTCTCTCTCTTCTGGACACAAACTTTGGGAGAAATAATCAGCTGGAAAAGTTGGACTCGGTAAATGTTTAATTAGCTCTGAAACGAGTGTCTGCCGGCGAGAGCGAGGAGCTGTAGGAAGCGATCAGAAGTGACAGATTTCGGCAGGATTTAGACAGCAGGCCTGATGGAGACGCATTTGTATGTGTGATGGTGTCTAAATACAGGCTGTGATGTTAACAGCGCTCTTCTGATGGAGTATTGCTACACACACACACAATGAGAGAAGACTAACATTTAACACACACACACACACACACACACACGATGTACAGTTGTAGTCAAAGTTATAAAAAATTATTAAAATCATTTTAGAATAGCGTCTGTTAATGACATTTTAATGACAAATTACGGATTGAGGTCAATAATTACAGCTGAAGTCAAAATTATTAGCCCAATTTTAATTCTTTTATATTTTTCCCCCAATTTCTGTTTAACAGATTCACTTAATCAGCACAGCCGCGTGTCAGAACAATTATAAAGGAAGACGCTTCAATCGCGGTTTGTGGACATTAAATCAGGTTTATTTTGTACATTAATATAAGAGATATCCATACAGCAGTGGAGATTACCAGTATCATGACACATATGCGTGCAAAAAGAGTGCAAAGCTTAACACGCGCTCTCTCTCTCTCTCTGTGTGTGTGTCTGCGTGTCTGAGTTATGTGTGTGTGTGTGTGTGTATGTCTCCGCTATGTGTGTGTGTGTGTGTGTGTCTGCTGCGCTATGTGTGTGTATGTATGTCTGCGCTACGTTTGTGTGTGTGTGTGTATGCTATGTGTTTGTGTCCTTGCTGTGTGTGTGCGTGAACTTTGTAATGACATTGTGTGTGACTCGTTGCAACGCCACAAAAACTGCATCAAATACTGATTGTTAAAGTTCTTACTGTAGTATTTCTCACACACGTTACGTGAGATCTGCTACCTGAGGCAGCCGAGGGCGGCGATTGCTGACAGGCACGTGGGAACGGTGGGCGGGGAGGACTAGCCTTAAAGGGCCAGTACAAAAAAACAGCAAAACCTTTTTTCCAGCTATAATCAATAATCTGATGGGTGTTTTGAGCTGAAACTTTACAGACACATTCTGGGGACACAAAAGACTTATATTAAATATGAAAAAAGGGTTAACCTATGTGCCCTTTAAAACAACACTTCTTTTGCATTGATATTGAAATGTATATTCAATTTGTATAATATGCATATACACTCAAGCCTGAAATTATTCATATTGTAACTGTTGGGAGTTTTATTTTTCTTCACTTGACACAAGACAGACTACCGTCTCATTAGCGCATCCAGATGTTTTACCTCGGAGTTTGCTCACATTTCCAATTAATCTAAATCACAATTTTTCTAGATAATTATTATGGTTGGTTTCTCATCACAGTAATTCAGTAATACCTGCAGAAACACAACAGTTTCTTAATTAATATCAGCATACATTATGAGCACCACAGCTAATACCATCATGTGCAGTATAAATAATGTACCGTTTAAATATCGTCATTGTTCTTTGCATTACAGTAATGAGAACTGCTGAGGGAAATTAACTGCTTAATTGATGCTAAACTAATTTCACAGAGCAAGAAAATCTTCAGACGCAACTTTCCATGCAAAATATAGATATTTATTTTTGGAAATAACTGTTCAAATGAGACGCCTCAGATGGTGAAGTATTAGTGTTTATATTAACATCATTTTTCAATTTGCTTTGGCATCTGCTTTGTAGAGAATTCATTCATTCATTCTCATTCGGCTTAGTCCTTTTATTCATCAGGGGTTAACACAGTGCAATGAACCGCCAACTATTCCAGCACATTTAACCCAGTACTAGGAAACACCCATACACACTCATACACTAGGCCAATGCAGTTCATCAATCCCCATATAGCGCATGTGTTTGGACTGTGGGGGAAACGAAGCACCCAGAGGAAACCCACACCAACACGGGGAGAACATGCAAACTCCACACAGAAACACCAACTGACTCACTCGGGACTCCAACCAGTCACCTTCTTGCTGTGAGGCCACAGTGCTAACCACTGAGCCACCGTGCCACCCTCATCTATAGTCATGATTGATTATTAATATCCACATTAACACACGGTCCCAAACACTGAGTGACACTAAAACTGCTGCAGTTTTTAATGTATTGCATAAACCCAGCAATATCTTACTGACTCCATGGATATGTACATGTGAAGCAGAGTGTGTGATGGTATTTTTACCACGTTTTACCCACTGAGCTTCTGTCACTTTACTGATGCTGCTGTACAGTGTAATTAAGGTGAAATAAATCAGAAAGCCTGAGGATGAAGAGGAGAGTGTGTGTGTGTGTGTGTGTGTGTGTGTGCGCGCGCGCTCACATCCAGAGCGCATTACACAAATAAGAGATCATTCTGAGAAGAAAACCCTTTAGGCTTCTAGTATGGAAATCTGAAGTGTGTGTGTGTGTGTGTGTGTGTGTGTGTGTGTGTGTGTGTGTGTGTGTGTGTGTGTGTATATGTGTGTGTGTGTGTGTGTGTGAGCCACAGCACAAATCATCTGAAGAAAAACACTTCATTTCTTCAAGGACTCCTGCTCTTGTGTTTGGTCATTTGTGTGCGGAGCTGAAATGCAGATGAGGCTCTTCTCTTCTTCCTCCTCCTTTATTTATTTATTTATTAATTCTTTGCAGCAGCTCTGCAGGCCTTGATTTCCACTCGTTCTCTGACAGATTCCTCTTTCCTCAAAGCATCAATTAAAGGTAATGGCCATCAGCAGCTTCCCCGCGGACCTCCATCTTTAAGACAAACCGCACGTTTATTTATTCATACGCTCATTTACTTATTTACAGCGCTGCGCTCGCTGCACAAAACAGCAGATTCTGGACATTATAATGTTCTCTCTTTCACAGAGCAGCTTTCAGATGCAGAATTGATGTACAACACTGATGTCGGAGTTAGTCTGAACACAATTAAGAGCTCGGTGTTCTGTGGGTTTATCACTGCAGCTGCTAAACCAGGGATTCTCAACAATAGACTGAGATAGATAGCTTAAAATTAACTTAAAGAAGAGCTTTATGATATGGTGCGTTATCTTGCTGGAAGTAGCCATCAGAAGATGGAGACACTGTGCTCATAAAGAGATGGACATGGTCAGCAACAATACTCAGGTAGGCTGTGGCGTTGACACCATGCTCAATTGGTACTAATGGACCCAAAGAATCTCCCCCACACCATTACACCACCAGCACCAGCCTGAACCGCTGATACAAGGCAGGATGGATCCATGCTTTCATGTTGTTGAGGCCAAATTGTGAGCCGAGCATCCGAATGTGTCAGCAGAAATGGAGACTCATCAGACCAGGCAACGTTTCTCCAATCTTCTATTGTCCAGTTTTGGTGAGCCTGTGTGAATTGTAGCCTCAGTTTCCTGTTCTTAGCTGACAGGAGCGGCACCCGGTGTGGTCTTCTGCTGCTGTAGCCCATCCGCCTCAAGGTTGGACGTGTTGTGTGTTCAGAGATGCTCTTCTGCAGACCTCGGTTGTAACGAGTGCTTATTTGAGTTACTGTTGCCTTTCTATCAGCTGGAACCAGTCTGGCCATTCTCCTCTGACCTCTGGCATCAACAAGGCATTTGCGCTCACAGAACTGCCGCTCACTGGATATTTCCTCTTTGTCGGACCATTCTCTGTAAACCCTAGAGATGGTTGTGCGTGAAAATCCCAGTAGATCAGCAGTTTCTGAAATACTCAGAGCAGCTCGTCTGGCAGCAACAACCATGCCACGTTCAAAGTCTCTTAAATCCCCTTTCTTCCCCATTCTGATGCTCATTTTGACCTGCAGCAGATCGTCTTGACCATGTTTACATGCCTAAATGCAGTGAGCTGCTGCCATGTGATTGGCTGATTAGAAATATGCATTAACAAGCAGTTGGACAGGTGTACCTAATAAAGTGGCCGGAGAGTGTAGAATAGATATAGCCAGTTTCTGCACAGCTCTGCCGAGTATACCTTTTTCATAGAACACAAAATTACCCATTATGCTTTGTGTACATGCGTAAGGAGTATGCTCCGAACTTCCGGTTGGTGTGCTTAATGCATTTTAAAAGCTTATAAAACTTGGTTCCTTATTTTTTTAGCTTGTCTACTTTACATGTTGTCACATAGCAACTTCTAGACATTGTTTTATTTATTTTTTATTAGTCAGAAATTACAAGAATGCACACAATCATATTAGAAAGTCAATGGAGCGGTTTGGATTGTTTCCCACACCCAGTGAGCAAACAAGTAATAATGAGGTCTCCATAATCTTGGACCAGGCCGTATCCTGAGCAGATCCCAGTGACAGACTCTTGTCTCTTGTTTTGTGCGCTCAAGTTCGTTCATCTCACATGTTGCGACATGCTCACAAATGCAAATACAAAATGTCTTTTTGATGTGTAGATCTTGCCTTTTAGAAAGGCTGAGGTTAGGGATCTTAGTCTAAAAAAAGTTTGATCTAACAGTCATCTTTATAATCTATACAATCAGCATTATAGAGACTGAAAAGACTGAAGAGTCGAGGACGGACAGAAATCATCGGCTTTAATGTGGAGAAGTGTTAAATCCAGATTAAAGAGCAGCTCCTCTGTAGAGATTAAAGCTCAGGATCTCGCACTACTTCAAAGTGTGGCGTCTTTCTGTATTTCATACTTCTGACAGGCAGCGGCACAATGGACTAAAGTTCAACAGGATTATTATCATACGCTGCATTGAGCCACAATGGCCTCCACTAGCAGCTCTCAAGACTGAACACAAACCAGCTCATCAATTAATTAAGACCGATATATACATGATCAGAAGACTAAACAAACAAGCATCTGGGAATTGCATTATATTCTGTTTAATATGTAAACAATTATATAGACTAAAATAAAATAATTCTAAAACAAAATTAAGCTCAACAGATTAAAAGTGGATTAATTATATTTAATCTTATAAATCAATACATAATAGAGCATAATAGAGCATTATAAATTACACTACATAAATAAATACTAAATAAGTGTTGATCATTTATTAATAAGTTAAGGGTGTATACATGTATATTCAGTATATATGTTTTGGAGTCTATAATGAATATAAATATTAAACTAATATTAAATATAAATATGACTAACTTTACTTTTACTAATATTACTAACAAATATAACATGCTGTGTGGCTCAGACATGATTGTTTCCTTGTTCTCATGTAAATTCCATAAAACCCCAGTGGACAACAGGTCAGTTAGAACACAAAGCAGACTGTTGCGTGATTCACAGGCCACGCCCTCAACATTCGCATGTGCATTAGGTCATTTATCCAGACTTGAACAGCAACCACGTCATCAGGAGAACACAGTCTCATATGTAGCTCTGGGATCATTAATATTGACACATCAGGCTACGTTTCCTATTGAGACAACAGGGATAATTTTCCTCCCTTAGTTATGTTTAAGCCTATATTTAACTTACTAATATTACTAACAAAGTTGTATACATTTTGTCCTCTTTATTTTTGATCTTTTTAAAAATTAACTTAATATTTTCCCCTAACACATACATTTGGGTTATTCATTTTTGGGCCGTTCTCGTAAATTGTTTTGTTATATTAGCTCCAGATTTGGCTTCAGTACTGACTAATTTAATGCATACGCACAAATATAATATAGCAGAAGAATTTACAGGATTTTCTCATATTAAAATTTTCTAAAACACTTATTCAAAGTGCTGTCTCTTCATTTACACTGCTGTTACTGCATTTACACTGCTGTTTCTTACTGCTGGTTCTGCATTTACTCTGCTGTTACTGCATTTACACTGCTTCTGCATTTACACTGCTGTTTCTGCATTTAAACTGCTGGTTCTGCATTTACACTGCTGGTTCTGCATTTACACTGCTGTCTCTTCATTTACACTGCTGGTTCTGCATTTACACTGATTCTGCATTTACACTGCTGTCTCTTCATTTACACTGCTGGTTCTGCATTTACACTGATTCTGCATTTACACTGCTGTCTCTTCATTTACACTGCTGGTTCTGCATTTACACTGATTCTGCATTTACACTGCTGTTTCTGCATTTAAACTGTTGGTTCTGCATTTACACTGCTGGTTCTGCATTTACACTGCTGTCTCTTCATTTACACTGCTGTTTCTGCATTTACACTACTTTTTCTGCATTTACACTGCTGTTACTGCATTTACACTGCTGGTTCTGCATTTACACTGATTCTACTGCATTTACACTGCTGTTACTGCATTTACACTGCTGGTTCTGCATTTACACTGATTCTACTGCATTTACACTGCTGTTACTGCATTTACACTGATGTTTACTTCGCTGTTTCTTCATTTACACTGCTGTTTACTTTGCAGTTACTGCATTTACTCTGCTGTTTCTTCATTTACTCTGCTGTTTCTTCATTTACTCTGCTGTTTCTTCATTTACTCTGCTGTTTTTTGCTACCAATGCATGCGCTAATTACATTCACATCAGAACAGTGAGGAAGAGAAGGAGACAGGGACTAATAAAGGGTTTGGTTCCTCCGCCATCATTCTCTCGCTCTGGATTTCTCCGCCTCTGCGATTCTCTCTTATTTTCTCTCCATCTGCTCACTTGACTCTGCCGGAGACCAAGACTACACTGACAGTGTGTGTGTGTGTGTGTCAGGCACCAATTTAGGAGAGAGAGGGGGGGGGGGGTCTGATTACTCTAAAACATTTTAGTTTTAAAACGATCCGCGTCCACACTGACGTTTCATCTAGCGTTTTTGAACAGTTCTCTGTCCACACTACACTGCTGAAAACGCACATTACATTATCACACACACACTCTGCAGTGTATACGCACGTCTGAGCTCCAGGCAGTCAGCGGGTGCTTTGAGCACACTTCCCCAGGTGAGAACAGCGCATGTCAGACGGTTCGTCAAGAATCTACCGCTGGATCTGATCTCACTGTAGCTGTTAAACGTGATATTTAATTCATCTGGTCTCTATCTGACGACTCTTCGGTCTTTTGAATGCATTACTTGTAATGTGTTTTAGCTGAGCGCAGATAAGTTTATATATTAATTCATTAATTCACACTGACTCATTGCTTGCCTTCATTTCATATATTGTATAAAGTTATTGTATTATTGATTGTCATTATTGATTATTAAAACTGATATTCAGCAAAAGAGACGGGGTATATTTCATCTTTTCACTGAAAATTAAAGCAGGCAGTGATGTTATAGGCTTCATTTTGTTGTAAATATGTATACAGTGAAGATGAAGCTCATATAAATATGCAGCTACTCAACGCCTCAAGATTTTTAGTGTTTAGTTGTTAATATCAAAATGAGAATAGGCAGTTTCTTACATCATGTTTTTATTTTATTATTAAGATAGTGAACAATACACTGTTCCCTTTGAAGATTTACCAGACGTGTCCTCTGGAGTTTGACACCCAGTGGTTGAACTAGGTATTGCACTCCTGGATCAAAACAAATGCAAGCGCAGGTTGCCAGATTGAGGACAGGAGTGGGTGATTTAAACTGTGTTTTAAATTAAACAGCAGCACCCGATAGAAGGAATATTCTCCATATTTAAATTTCCTAACCAACATCTCGAATTGATATATTAGAAATGGCTTCAATTTCTCACAGCTGAACAACAGAAAACTGACAATGATCAGCTCAAGTGCAGCTCATGTGCTTTATTCAGTGTTAAATGCTAATAATGTGAGTCTGAATGGCATTTTACATCACATTTATTGCCATTTACTGAAAGCAGCAGCAGATAGTTCAGCTCAGATCTGGACAATACAATAAACCGTTTGAGATTAGAACTAAACACTTGGTTCAACATCTACATTATTAATGTTAAAGAGGTTTAATATGTATTAATTAGATTATAAACCTCACCATTGCATGAGTGAGTGCATATTCTGTGCTTCTGAATGTTTGTATTTACATTTCATCTGGTGCCAAATTGCTCATCTCTGCAAATCTTGTCACGAAGTGTGTTGTCAGGACATGCGGTTACAATGTACGCTGCACACCTAATGTTTACGCTCCTAATATTTATATTATTTCCTAATTAATAACCACCTCATGTGGAACCTCATGTGGCATTTCGGTCACTGGTGCATGCTTTTAGAGCCTTCCTGAATGAACAAATGAAATACGCTGTTTTCCACCATCAGGCAATCCGGGGTGTTGGAATATAATTGGCTAAACTGGCATAGGGCGGAATAAAATGACCAAAACAAAGACAGCATTCTGGCACGGTAAACACATGTTAATAGCAGAATATCTGACTTCAGCATTGTTTTTCAGATAAAGAATGTTCACTGAGCATGTTTCTGAATATCTGCACACATATCATGGTGTTTTTATGATGCAGTAGAGTCAGAAACTTACAGACAGCACCTTTAAGGAAAGGATGAAGACTGAACTTTGTGCACTTGATATTGAGGAAAAGTTCCAATCAGAAATGAATGTTTTTAGTTTTTTTATTTAAAAAAAAAAAAGCTAAATAATCTGTCTGGACTCTCCATCATTTGGGTTGCCAGATTTTTACATTAAAAACACACTGCCTGCTTCAAAACCATATAGTTCTGTTCATTTGGTGTATCCAAACCAATCTCAACATGTAAACAACAATACAGCAGCAGATATAGACGCAGGGTTTCCATTGTGCTGAAGAAGACTGATGCGTCACTTTCTGCTAATTTGGTGGAAATTAATCATTAAGTTAACCGATTTATAATTTAAGATGCTGTGTGATCTTATTATTTATTATTCAATAAGCAAACCTTTGTGCTGAACAGAACAGCTGTCCTCCTTTCTATTGTCATTTTCTAGTTTTCATTATTTTTTCAACATTATTTGTGTGTTCAGCTGGATATTAAACTGATTTCTAAATATGAAAGAGATGATCAGTACAACATCCCATAATGATGTCAGTGGTGACATCATCAGCAGCAGTTCATCAGTGTTAGAGCATCTCCATGGCTACATTATTCACTGAACAATCACCATGGCTACATTTCTCATCCTCCTTTTCCTGTGGTTCTCCTGCTCCACACACACACACACACACACACACACACACACACACACACACACACACACACACACACACACACACACACACACACACACACACACACACACGCTTCCATTTCTCTTCCTCCTGTTCCTGTGGTTCTGCTCTATACACATACACACACACATACACACACACACACACACACACACACATGCACAAGCACGCACACAAACACCCACACACACACAGTAATATACAAACAAACACACACACACACACACACACACACACACACACACACACACACACACACACACACACACACACACACACACACAAAAAAGGTCTGCATGAGGTCAAAATGAACTGGTTTTGCTATACTTGTGGGGACATTTGGTCCTCACAATGTAAGGAATACAAGGTCCAAACACACACACACAGAGCTGCTGACATGTTAAAGGACTTGTAAAGTGGTTTTCCAGAGAAGCTCTTGTGCTGACAGAGATATCAGCTGTTTGAGCGGGAGAGCGAGGACCTGCTGGAGAACAGGCGTCTGTGTGGAAGAGTTAACTCGTCTGCTGTGTGTGTGTGTGTGTGTGTGTGTGTGTGAGTGTGTGTGTGTGTGTGTGTGTGTGGTCTGTTCATCAGCAGCTCTCCATCAGGAAGAGATCTCGTGTTCAGACACTCTCTCAGTGTGTGTGTGTGTTTTCAGCTCAAGGTCGATAGCAGCAGATTAACTGAGAAACATCCTTATGTAACTCTACATTAGCGCTCAGACCGTCTGAGGACACACACACACACACACACACACACCTTCCTCCACTCTTCTGTTTTCCACCGTTCTCCTTCATTTTGTGGCTTGTCTGCATCACTTTGTAATTTTTCATTGGGATTTTGGAGGGAAGTGTGACATTTTAACAGGCTTGTTCAGAGTCTCGTCCTCCCAGAAACATCTCTGCTGAATACTAAACAGATTTGCCTGATAGAAGTCCTAAACGTCTCACTCAGAAAGACACTCAGAGCTCTTAGCACACATAGGAGCCTTTAAAATAAAATCAATCTCAGAAATCGTACAAATTAAACTGCAATATGATCATTTATTAATTACATGTGTCCTCTTATTGTGCACATATTTGTCTGAATATTTGGTATTTAAACATATAGAATTTAATCTTATTTATGTTTTAAAAATTGCATCCAGTATAGTAGAGTTAAAAAGCATGTCATTATTATGTACACATACAGGAGTCTTTAAAATTATAAACAGATTTATTAATTTATTATTTTCATGTGCATGCTTATTGTGCACATATCTGGCCCACCATTTGATATTTACATTTATTTTATTTATTTATTAGGCTAATTAAAAAAAAAGCCAACAAGGTTGAGATTTACAAATTATTTTAAAATAATAAAATAATTATATGGTTAAATACATATAAAAAAATATGACCATTATTTTATATTTATATATACATATACATTTTTTTTCATTTCAAGTTGAATTTAATAGTATTTTAACATTTATTTTATTTAAAATTCTATTTACATTTGAAATGTATTTTAAATTTTATTCAATTTTTAATTACATTTTATTTTGTTTACATTTTTATTTAAAATGTTATTTTATTTATCAATTCAAGTCAATTGAATTCATGTTTATTTCTATAGCGCTTTTACAATGTAGGTTGTGTCAAAGCAGCTTAACCTGGAAGATCTAGAAAAGTCCAAATTTCAGAGTTGAAGTCCAGTTTAGTTCAGTTCAGTGTGGTTTAAATTATAAATTTTATTTTATTAGAAAATGTAATTTTTTTATTTAATATTATTGAATTTTATATTCAATTAAATTGTAATAAAATTTTTATTTGAATTTTTATTTAAAATTTTATTTTATTTCAAATTGTATTAATTATTTTATTTTTGAAAAAATATTATTTTATTTATTTCAAGTCATTTTTTATTTAGATTAGTATTTTATTTTAATTTTTATTTAATTTTAAATTCAATTAAATTGTATTTGAATTTTTAATTTCATCTTATTTAAAATTTTACTTTTTATTTGAAATTTTATTTCAAATGTTATTTTATTTAAAAATTGTATTTACTAAATAATTATTTTACTGCATTTAAAAATATATTATTTAATATATTATTTTATTTAAAGTTTTATATTTTTATTTAATAGTATATTTTGTTTTAAAAAATTGACTTTAAATAAAATTGTATCTTATTTTACTTGAAATTTTATTGTAATTCTTATTTTATTTAAAACCAAATGCCTCCAAAAAGCAAACAGATTTTCTTTTTTAATCGGCTGAGATTATAACAGAGCAGTGGCTTTATAAACACTGTTCAGGTTTTGCCATAAATAGTCAGCATCTCTCCACAAACTCCCGCCTCTGATCTAAATCTGACCGCATGTAAATGTGGAGCGCTTAGTTTCAAAGCAAATCCTGGTTGCACAGTTGTTTGCAAAAGAAAAACAAGCAAGCAACTGCATGTAGCTCTGCTGGGTCAATATTAATTAACAAAGTTGTTGAGCATACAGCAGCTGTTGTAAACAAACGCAAATGCATTTTCATATCAAACAAGGGCTGCGTGATCCCTCAGCTCACACGCAGATCCTCACGCATGTTTACTAACAAGTTGTAAAGCTTTGGTAGTGTGAAGCTCAACACATAAACAGATGCTGAGATCAACACTGATCAGAACAGTGAAGATCTAGAAATAAGAGCTGTGTACATAAGATCTCTCAATCAAGTGGAAAGAAGATCTCTCAATCGTATGGAAACACTGTTTAGTTTCTACTTGCAGAACCCGACTGATTTGCTCACTTAATGCATTATTTAGATTAATCAATAACGCAAAAATAAACAGCGTTCACATTTTAATGCATACCACCTCATGCTAAAAATTCATTCATTCATTCATTTTCCTTCGGCTTAGTTCCTTATTTATCAGGGCTCGCCACTGCAGAATGAACCGACAACTATTCCAGCATATGTTTTACACAGCGGATGCCCTTCCAGCCGCAACCCGGTACCGGGAAACACCCAAAAGACGCCCGACTTTAGCAAAATTCTGATCAGCTTTCTAGCGCGCACGATCATAGCAGTAAAATATGCATCTGAGCAGGATGCCTCATTCTCACTAGCAGTGACTTTGTAGCTGCATGTCGCTCTGGGTGGCGACCTGCTGAAAACGCAGGTCTGTAGGTCTACACAGCACGAATACAACCGGCATCTGAGCAAGCTTTGAGAGGATCGCCTATTGGCTGTCGCTCAAGAATGTTGCTATTCATTTGCATGAAGTTGAAAGACTTTGTCGCATCGCTCAACACGCTCACCTGGTCGCCAACGGTCGCTGTCGCTCGCGTGGAGGAAGGTCGCCGGAAGTCACTCACTCTCTGTTGAAATGAACAGTCTCTTGCTGCATCGGCGCTGCAAGTCGCTCAAGTGTGAATGAGGCAGGACAGTGTAATACGGCTAAACGTTACAGCCTTGGTCTTTCATGAATTACGTTGTAATGAAATGACTTCACATGAATCTGTGTGCATTACTTCAGCACTAAAACATCTGTTATTATTACATTCCTACTAGAACGTGCAGCGATCGATGTGTTGACTGCATTTATTTAGCAGTAAAATTAGCCTGCGCTAATGTTGCAGTATTAACCAAAGTGTGGACTGCATTTGTTTTGAACTTTAATTAGTGATTGGTAATGTTGCATCATTGCAACGTGACACGAGCTGTCAAACAGCATGTGTATTAGTGATGCGCGGATGGCGGTTATATCCGCGGGCGCTGCGGATAATCCGCGGGTCAGGTAATTAATAAAAAAAAAACATTATGATTAATTGTGGGTGGATGTAGCGGGACATGGCAGTGGACCAGCGACAAAGCAGAGAGTGGGCTTTGCAGAATGGGAAGATGAGACGCCCAATAATAGGCTTATGGATGAAGTGCAAGAGTAGCCCACTGTTCAAAGTTTCAGTTAGAGGAGTCATCAGAGGAAAATCTGCTATCCTTATGGGAGAAACAAGATCGCTTATTTCCAAGACTGCAGCGCCCTGCGAGGAGAATCTTGTTCATTCCTACAACACGCGGTGCGAGTGAACGCTCATTCAGCGCAGCTGGCCGCGTTTTAGAGGCGAGGCGGAATCGCCTGAATCCAGGCACAGTAGATGCTGCTCTGTTTTTCCACAGTGCGGAGAAAAAGACCAAGTAAACACAACATAGCTGCTGTATAGGCTGAAGCGGCAGCGTTTTTGTTATCTTGTTCATGTATCTGTAAAAGCTCAAATGTCTTATTTTTACTCTCTGTATCTATTAGAAAATGAAGAAAATGTTGTCTAAAGACGTTTAAGATTAACATATTATTTTACTATCAGAGATGCGCAGATTAAAGCTCACTGAATCTGCTGGTAATATCCATCATCATGCCTAAAATAAAGAATTAAATTATTAAAGTGATGATCGGGTGCGGATACGTATCAGATATAACCATATGTGCGGGTGGATGATTAGTATGAAGCCGCGGATTCGGTTTTCATTTCTGCTGATCCGCGCATCTCTAATGTCTAAGTATTTCCTGCAAATAAATAGCAAGGTGTGGCATGTTGCTAAACATTTGCATCTTGTGTTTTATTGATGACGTTACCAGCGACTAGTCAACGCCGACTCTGATAACAGAAAAGTCGACTTACACATACCCCCAACACATACTTGGTTTACAGTAGGGGTGTCAAACCCTGCACAGTTTACTTCCGACAATCTTCACCATGCTTACCTGTGGGTTACAAACAAGCCTAAAGGACTCAATTAGTTTAATGAGGTGTGTTTAATTAAAGCTAAAGCTGAACTGTGCAGAGCTGCGGCCCTCCAGGAACTGGAGTTTGACACCTGTGGTTTACAGGGACACTCCATAGGGGTAATGTATTTTATACAGTAAAAATCACTTATGATATAGGCCCACCACATCCCTACACCTAAACCCAAAGCTCACAGGTAACTTGAATATCAGAAGACCTTGTTAAGTATGATATAAGCATTGTGCATTAGAGGGACACGAGGTAACTAAGTCATACGCATGTTATTATACAACTTTGTGTCCCTGTAAACCACCTGTACACACACACACACACACACACACACACACACACACACACACACACACACTGACCGGTGATGGT
This sequence comes from Danio aesculapii, assembly GCF_903798145.1. Taxonomy (NCBI): domain Eukaryota; kingdom Metazoa; phylum Chordata; class Actinopteri; order Cypriniformes; family Danionidae; genus Danio; species Danio aesculapii. The sequence goes on from NC_079452.1 coordinate 22,863,471, forward strand.
GACCGAGGCCTGGCTCTCGTCCCCCAGCAGTGGGTTGGTGATTCTGCAGCTGTATGTGCTGTTGGGCTCCAAATGCACGCTCAGGACGCTCCTGATGCTGAATAACCCCTCCTCGTTGGCCAGCTGGGAGACGGTGATGTTCTCTGTCAGGTTGTGTCCGGATCCGTCCTGCCACAGGAGCTGCGCCTGCGGGAATCCACCGTACGCCACACAGCTCAGGGACACCGCATCGCCCGGCTTCAGGCTGGAGTCCGAGTCCCAGGACACCAGCGGCTTGGAGAACGGAGCTGCACACAGGTTGGTGTAGACATTAATAAAACACATCAGGTTACTGTGGGGTTGGGATTAAGGTTGGGGTAGGTGGTGTAGACATTAATGAAACATCAGGTTACTGTGAGGTTGGGTTTAAGGTTGGTGTAGGTGGTGTAGACATTAATAAAACACATCAGGTTACTGTGAGGTTGGGTTTAAGGTTGGTGTAGGTGGTGTAGACATTAACAAAACACATCAGGTTACTGTGGGGTTGGGTTTAAGGTTGGTGTAGGTGGTGTAGACATTAACAAAACACATCAGGTTACTGTGAGGTTGGGTTTATGGTTGGTGTAGTCATTAACAAAACACATCAGGTTACTGTGAGGTTGGGTTTATGGTTGGGGTAGGTGGTGTAGACATTAAACACATCAGGTTATTGTGAGGTTGGGTTTAAGGTTGGTGTAGGTGGTGTAGACATTAACAAAACACATCAGGTTACTGTGAGGTTGGGTTTATGGTTGGGGTAGGTGGTGTAGACATTAAACACATCAGGTCACTGTGAGGTTGGGTTTAGGGTTGGTGTAGTCATTAATAAAACACATCAGGTTACTGTGGGGTTGGGTTTATGGTTGGTGTAGGTGGTGTAGACATTAATAAAACACATCAGGTTACTGTGGGGTTGGGTTTATGGTTGGGGTAGGTGGTGTAGACATTAAACACATCAGGTTATTGTGAGGTTGGGTTTAAGGTTGGTGTAGGTGGTGTAGACATTAACAAAACACATCAGGTTACTTTGAGGTTGGGTTTAGGGTTGGGGTAGAGGTGTAGACATTAAACACATCAGGTTACTTTGAGGTTGGGTTTAGGGTTGGGGTAGGTTGGTGTAGACATAAAACACATCAGGTTACTGTGGGGTTAGGTTTAAGGTTGGTGTAGGTGGTGTAGACATTAATAAACACATCAGGTTACTGTGAGGTTGGGTTTAGGGTTGGGGTAGGTTGGTGTAGACATAAAACACATCAGGTTACTGTGGGGTTAGGTTTAAGGTTGGTGTAGGTGGTGTAGACATTAATAAACACATCAGGTTACTGTGAGGTTAGGTTTAAGGTTGGGGTAGGTGGTGTAGACATTAAACACATCAGGTTACTTTGAGGTTGGGTTTAGGGTTGGGGTAGGTTGGTGTAGACATTAATAAAACACATCAGGTTACTGTGAGGTTGGGTTTATGGTTGGGGTAGGTGGTGTAGACATTAAACACATCAGGTTACTGTGAGGTTGGGTTTAAGGTTGGTGTAGAGGTGTAGACATTCATAAAGCACAATATTGGACTTCATGTCATGTACAAGACATTAAATAAAGAAAAACTCCAGCTTTGTACAGTCCACTTGGAGCTCGAAGACCCACCCATAGAGCTGGCTCCATCCTCCGTTTATACCCTTCTCAGAAAAGCCGTCTGTGCGGAGGCAAGCGGTCAGCTGGTAGCACGAAAAGAAACGGAAGCCTCCGCGGTGTCACACCGCACCATAGCATTCATTTTAATGACAAAATGCAGCCAGACGTACCTCTGGGTACATAATTTGCGCTCTCCAGAAATGTATACAGGGGTGCATATCCACAATGAGCCTGTGTTGATTAATAATCACGCACAACACATCCAACATGCCAAAGAGCAGGTGGTGTGGAAAGCAAACCAATGGTTATTAGCAGACCCACACAGGATCTGTGTGCATGGTTTGCTTTATTGTATATTTTTATTCTATAGTAAACTTATTCTTTATTGTTCATAATTGTGAGAGCTTTTTGTTAGTCTGTTTTATTTATTTTTTTAACTTTCTCCCATTCTGCTTCAGTACTAAGAATTGTGAAATTTAATGATCTTTAAAATGTATAGGTGTAATAGCAATCTAATATACAATCTTTACACCTCAAGTCAACATTATTCGTCCTCCTGTCATTTTTTTTTCAATTATTTCCCAAATAATGTTGAACAGATTCAGGAATTTCTCACAGTATTTCCTCTTATATTTTTTCTTCTGGAGAAAGTCTTATTTGTTTTATTTCAGCTAGAATAAAAGCAGATTTTAATAGTTTTAAACCCATTTTAAGGTCAATATTATTAGCCCCCTTACGCAATATTTGCTCCACTGATCCACTGTGTCGCTCTTCAAAAGAAATCAGTTATTAGAAATTATTTATTAAGACTATTATGTTTAAAAAGATGTTGAATATTCTCTCCATTATACAGAAATTGGGGAAAACATACAGGAGGGCTAATAATTCAGACTTCAGCTGTATATAAATAAATATAATGGCCACCAATATTCCTTCCTTTAAAAAAGAAAGAAAGTCACACAAGTTTGCAAGGACGTTCCCGATGACAGAATGTTCATATTGGGATGGACTATCCCTGTAAACGTCATATAAAACCAGATATGAGGATATAACGATAACAGATGACACGTCTCTAATTGAAAAATCTCCAACAAGAAACAGTTACTGTACAATATATGAAATAAAACTGCTAATATATATTAAGCCTTATAATGTTAAACAGTGAAAATGACAGCGCTGTTTTTATTTAATCTTCATTAGATGCGCAGAAGCAGACAGAACAGCATTAATATCACTTAATTCAGCGTATCCACAGAGAAAGCAAAATCGAGAGAGAGTCCAATGGGAAAATGCCATCTACAGATCATAAATAATGATGTTCCCTGGTAAGTGCACTCGGCCATAAAAATAATAATAATAACAACACATATAAGGGCTACAGTGGAGCTGGATCTCCAGAGAACATCAATCACAACAAATCCTATCAATCTATAATATCTTATATTGATCAGCTGATGCAGAAAAGGGACAGAAATGATTTCGCTCATTATTGAGTCTCTGCATAAGCAATATTCAACGTATGCAAAGACATCAATCATACTGCAGGACACTCAGACATGCACAAGTGATGCACGAAATCGTACATTACTGTAAAGTGCAGTGTAAAGGAGTATACCTAATAACATGCCTGTTTTCTGTATTTGAATTGCATTATGGGAGCGTGACCTTGTTTTAGAAGTTGTAAAAACTGACATTTCTGCTCGTGTAATAGTTTGCAGTAGGGTTGGGTCGATAGATGATGCCATCGTCCATCACCGATGGCCGATAGACATCATGATGCTGAGCCAGCATCGCGATCCACGACCCTGCCCCCGTCGCAGCAGCAACCCGCTCGCAAAAAACACACGCTTAGGCTTAGTTTACACTAATTAAAAATGGCATTTTAGAATGAGAACGATCCACGTCTACACTGGGGTTTCATCTAGCATTTCTGAAGAGATCTCCATCCACACTATACTGCTGAAAACAAAACATCACGTGAGCACACACACACTGTAATGCAGTGTATGCACACGTCTGAGCTCCAGCCACTCAGTGAGTGCTTTGAGCACGAAACCCCAGAGAGCAGTGCACGTCGGACAGTTTATCAAGGATGTAGCGCTGGATGGCGTCTCACTATAGTTGTTAAACGTGATATTTAATTAATCTGGTCTCTATCTAACAACTCTTTGCTGTTTTAAATCTATCCGGTAACGTGTCACAGCGTCAGCACACTGCTTCAGTCTTTCGTTTTCACGCTTGTACTTAATCATTTTAGCTAAACCTAACGTTGGTTCCTGTTGGTTGTTCACCTTTTTTAACAAACCAAGTGTGTCGACACCATTATAACGACACAGATCACTCTGCCTATTCATGCAAAGTCCCACGGAAAAAGTGATTGACAGTGTGTGTAACTTATCTTTATTTATTTATTATATGGTTATGGGTAAAACTAAGACCATGCAGGTCAGTTTGTTGAAACGGTAGACTACAAATAATTAATTTGTTATGAATTAATTAATTATTCATAAATAATTAATTCACCGCCGCCTACGATGACTATGCCATAGTCCATCGCAATGTTCCACATTAGACATCGTACGATGCCAAATTGGTCGACACTGCCTAACCCTAGTGTGCAGTGCTATATCGTCTGGGTTGGTGTTGTATATTACGCTACAAAAACCTAGTAATGAACTGCCAGTGCATGTATTTTACAGACTTTTATTATTTTCTTCTACATTATATTATTTCAAACCACATAAATGTCAATAAAAGTCACTTTGTCCATTTTTGATGTTGAAAATTCCACTTTACAGTTTAACAGAGCAGAGATCGACGTCCCATAATGCAATTCACCACCGGAAAACATCACAAAATACAGCAACTGTTCATTAACAGATATTTTTTTCTACACCCTCTTTTGATCATCAATATTTTATCAATTTCTCAGTGAATATAGACAATAATTGTTAATGCATTTAAACAAAACAGTTTTTTTAGACACTATTGATCTTAAAGCAGAAGAGGAATAAAGCCTTTTTTATTTTGATTTTAGTATTATTATTATTATTTTTCCATTTCCTGGTCTATTTAATATCTACATTGTGTTTGTGGTCATTATTTCTTGGTTGTGAAAAGCAGAACACTGTGTAACTTATTTTTGTATGTATATGATATTGTATCTGCACATA
>NC_079452.1:22873287-22958287 GCF_903798145.1 Danio aesculapii
ATGTAAGGCAATTCAGTATTCAGCCTGATTCTTTGAGGCTCTCTGACAAAGCATTTTCAGTGTATATACAAGCCTGCACATGCAAACTTCAGCTGACACTGGACAGAAAACAGCCTCAATCTAAAATGCTATATATATCATCAGCTGACAAAGGTATTAAGAAAACAATTAAAAGATTAAAATATGTGCGCTGGCAGCAGAAATAGCAGGCGAACACTGGTTCAATAGCTGCAAACTAAAGGCCTGAAAGACCAGTGAAAAGAGCCTCAAATCCTCACTCAAACTCTTTAAATGTGAATATCAGCGCTGAATGCCAGGATTATGGGTTATGTAAGAGTTCTGGAGCTTCAGAAACGCTGATCTGGGAGCAGCTTTCAGTCCAAAAGCAGGACCACATCCAGATATTAGGTGTAGGTGTATGGGGTTCAATTTGTGACAATTCTGCATGCAAAAGTTCATGTTTTGAGTGCTTAAAATTACTTGTTGTATGTGCACTAACAATTCTGTGTGCACAAGATCATTTTGAGCACATAAGTTGTGTACGTTTACAGTTCGGTTCATAAAATATTCATGTTTTGAGTGCATAAAATGACCTGTTGCATGCATGTTAAAAATTCTGTGTGCAAAAGTTGACCTGTTGTGCGCATGTAAACAGTTCGGTGCATAAAATATAATGTTTAGAGCACATAAAATGACTTGTTGCACACACATGAACAATTCTGCATGCAATAGATCACGTTTAGAGCACATAAAATGACTTGTTGCACACACATTACCAATTCTGCATGCAATAGATCATGTTTTAAGAGCATAAAATCACTTGCTGCACACACATTAACAATTCTGTTCATGTCTTGAGCACATAAAATGACTTGTTGCACACTCACTAACAATTCTGCATGCAATAGATCATGTTTAGAGCACATAAAATGACTTGTTGCACACACATTAACAATTCTGCTCATGTTTTCAATGCATAAAATGACTTGTTGCATGCATGTTAAAAATTCTGTGTGTGAAAGTTGACCTGTTGTGTGTATGTTAACAGCTCGGTGCATAAAATATCATGTTTTGAGTACATAAAGTGACTTGTTGCACACGCATGAACAATTCTGCATGCAAAAGATCATGTTTTGAGCATATAAAATTGTTTCACACGTGTTAAAAAGATTTTCATCTATATTATATATTTATTACAAAATAAACAATCTTTCAGAAACTGGTAAAATATACTGATTCATCTTTGCTCTGTTGTATTTATGCATGCTTAATTTGTTTATTTTATGCAGATTAAAATACAAAATCACCCCAATCAATCTAAAATGATAAATAATTTACAAATAGAACTTAAACTGTGATCAAGTGGAATTGTATTCATATCACAACACAATATTAATAATTTGTTAATTTTATATGGCCCTTTTCAAAGTTTAGAGAGGGAATCTCCTCAAAATATTGCAATGTCAGTTTTTCCCAATATATTGCAGCGCTCCTTCGTAAGCGTGTGCATGAAATGCATTGAGAAAGCGTGAGATTCGGGCGTAGATGAGTGCTCTGAGAGAAACAGCAGCTGTAAATAACCAGCGCAGGGTGTGTGGCAGCATTTATAAGGGCTGTAATGACTTTATTTGATTGCGGTGGCACAGGTTCCTGTTTCCTCTCTCAAACGCTGCCCGCCACCATTAGCACAAAGTGCCGGATGCAAATTCAAATTAGCCCTCAGTCTTTCACATCTCTCCGCTCAGCTTTCACACCTGTATGGGGTTATATTAGAGACACAATTTTGAGGCTGCAAAATGGCACAGCGCAAGTTAACAGTTTCTCAACATAAACCCCGTGAGAGATCGCCTCACAACAAGAAGGTCGCTGGTTTGAGACCCTTCCTAGTCAGTTGGTGTTTCTGTGTGGAGTTTGCATGTTCTCCCTGTGTTGGTGTGGGTTTCCTCCGGGTGCTCCGGTTTCCCCCACAGTCCAAACACATGCGCTATAGGGGAACTGATTAACTAAACTGGCCGTAGTGTATGAGTGTGTGTAAATGAGTGTGCATGGGTGTTTCCCAGTGCTGGGTTGCAGGTGGAAGGGCATTCGCTGTATAAAACATATGCTGGAATAGTTGGCGGTTCATTCCGCTGTGACAACCTCTAAAATAAAGACTAAGCCGAAGGAAAATGAATGAATGAATAAACCCAGCAGTACAATATGACAGAAATCCAGCCAATAGGATGGATGCTAAATTCTGACTGGCTGACTTTCGACCAATCACAACATTCCCTGCATTACTGATGAGTGCTGAAGGGGAATATAAGACCCAGACCAGACCCAGGGTAAAATGATTCATTTTAAAATATCAAATGTCTAACAGACCTTAGACTTTAATAACTGGCTATACCTCGACTAATGCAGATTATTTTGTATATTTTTTTCAGTCATTTATTTTTATTCTTATTTTTACTGAGCAGGGGAGGCTTAAAACATTAAAATTAAACAATAAAATAAAAAGTTGTTGACATTAAGATTATTCAGTTTTGAAAGTGATGGACAACAATGTGATTAAAACTATTGCTCATATTGACTTTTAATTGGAAATGATATCTTGACAAATGCGAGCACAGATTGAGACGCATGTGAGATTATTGTCATTAGCTTGCTCTTCCTTTAACTTTGCAGTATTTTATGAACATCGCAGTTTCTCAAACACATATGTAACACACATATGATATGACATTCTGCCTGAATCAAACACATCAGTCCACAATTCTGGACAACAGCACATTTAATTTAACTTGAGTCTAGACATCTAAAAATACTTTGCAAATGTAATATTTCACTTCGACAAAGTCATGGAGAGTGAATATGGTTGAGTCTGCCTCAGATTGGATCAGATCAGCAGTGAGTGTATGGTAAGTGACAGACCGGACGGCATCAGTCCTGCACTGTTCTCCATCTGTCTCCTCAGATTTGACAAAATAATGTAATACAATGTAATGTAATGCAAAAACAGAAAAGTTTTCCCCTTGTATTATAAAAAAGTTTCACGTCTAGAAGACAACGTTTTCAAAACAATCCAAAAATTACACATATACACAAAGAAATGGCCAAAACATTGTATTGCGTCAGGCCAGTATTTTGCAGTATTTTCCATTTTTGCCTGAAGATTTTGTCATGTAAACAGCCGAAATGAAACATATTTGAGATTCAACAGCGTCTAGTGGATTTGTCATCTGAAACGTATAACAAAACGTGCCCTAAGTAACATATCAGACTCGCAAAAATGTATCCAGTGTACAGCAAAACAGACCCCAAGTAAGGCACTTCATATTTGCAAAAATGAAAACAGCGCCCTCTAGTGGATTTGTCATCAGAAATCTACAACAATATAAAACCTTAGTCAAGTATTTCAGATTCGCAAAAATGTAGTCAGCACCCTCTAGTGAACTCGTCATCTAAAATGTACAACAAAACAAACCAAGTAACAGTCGCAAAAACGTATATCGCGCCTACTAGTGGATTTGTCAACTAAATCGCACAACAAAACGAACCCTAAATAAAGTATTTCAGACTCACAAAAATATAGACAGCACCCTCTAGTGGATTTGTCAACTCAATCGCACAACAAAACGAACCCTAAGTAAAGTATTTCAGACTCACAAAAATATAGACAGCACCCTCTAGTGGATTTGTCATGTAAAACGTACAACAAAACATAACCCAAGTACCTCAGATTCACAAAAATGAAGTCAGCGCACTCTAGTGGATTTGTCATGTAAAACGTACAACCAAACGAACCCTAAGTATTTAAGATTCACAAAAATGTAGATGGCACCCTAAGTGGATTTGTCATCAGAAATCTACCCCACGTACCTCTGAATCACAAAAATATACACAGCACCATTTAGTGGATTTGTCATATAAAACATCCAACAAAACATACCCTAAGTAACGCATTTCAGATTCACAAAAAAGCAGCCAATCCCCGCTAGTGAATTTGTCATCTAAAACGTACAACAAAACGAACCCGAAGTGTTTCAGATTCACGAAATGTAAATAGCGCCCTATTGGATATGCCATATGAAACCTACAACAAAACATACCCCACGTACCTCTGATTCACAAAAATGTAGTCAGCTCCCTCTAGAGGATTTATCATCTGAAAGTACAACAAAACAAACCCTAAGAATCCAATTTCAGATTCACAAAAATGTAGACAGCGCCTGCTAGTGGATTTTACATCTGAAACCTACAGCAAAACATACCCCAAGTACATCAGATCCACAAAAATGTCAACAGCACCCTCTAGTGGATTTGTCATCTGAAAGTACAACAAAACATACCCCAAGTACCTCAGATTCACAAAAATGAAGTCAGCGCACTCTAATGGATTTGTCATCTAAAATGTACAACCAAACGAACCCTAAGTATTTAAGATTCACAAAAATGTAGATGGCGCCCTCTAGTGGATTTGTCATCAGAAATCTACCCCACGTACCTCTGATTCACAAAAATATACACAGCACCCTTTAGTGGATTTGTCATATAAAACATCCAACAAAACATACCCTAAGTAACGCATTTCAGATTCACAAAAAAGCAGCCAATCCCCACTAGTGGATTTGTCATCTAAAACGTACAACAAAACGAACCCGAAGTGTTTCAGATTCACGAAATGTAGACAGCGCCCTCTAGTGGATTTGTCATCTGAAATGTACAACAAAACTAATTGTACAAGGCGTATTTCAGATTTGCAAAAGAGTAGCTAGCGCCCCTAGTGGATTTGTCATCTGACATGCAATATTTGGTAAAAATATAGGCTTATGCATGCATTTCCAATGTGCCTGGCCTGAAGAAAAAGAAATGCATATAACCGCTTTAATCTGAGTTTTTGATTTGTGCATTTCAACAAATAAATATGTTCTAAAGTGCCAGTATTTCTGATTTTTTCCATCCTCTGATCTCTCCTACTCTCTTTGCACTGCTCACTATCTTCGTCTTTCATAACACAAGCTGTACAGCATCAAGGTTCAATGCGCGGTGCTCAATATCAGAGGGTCGGCTGCTAATACAACAAACTCTTCAGACCAATATCAGCCCTGCCATTCCTCAAAGGCCAATAAGCACACACAGACAAGCAGAAACACGAAGCGCATACACACACACACTTACAAACAGACAAAGCTTCAAATAACACCGCTCAATATCATTGAAAAACACAGTGCTCAATATCTACCTGTGGAGAGACACGCAGGTTCATTTTAAAGAGCTCGATAAGAGACTCAGGCTTTATCAGACCTCCATCAGTTCAGCTCCCAACTCAGATTATTCACACACACACACTATTTAAAGTGGTAAAGGTTATTTCTGGCTAACATTCATAAAGGCTACAGAAAACTCCATGCTGAATACAAGAACAGAGCTGTAATGGAGAATCATGAGCATCCAGTAGCAGTAGTGATGCATTATCGCCCCCTAGTGACTCCAACAGCACACAGTAGCAGGACATCACATACAGTTGACGTCTGAATTATTTTCCCCCTGTATATTTATTTTCGCTTGATTTCTGTTCAACACATTTCTAAACATAAGAGTTTTAATTACTCATTTTTTAATAACTGATTTCTTTTCTCTCTGCCGTAATGACAGCACATAATATACTAGTATTCAGCTTAAAGTGAAAGGTGTAATTAGGGTAAAGTTACGGTAATTAGGCAAGTATAACAGTGGTTTACCCCCCCCCCCCCCCCCTTTCTTTAGTTGCATCCGCGATACCACTACACAACATCCCCCCCACCCAACCGGCTCTTCACTTTGGTTGCCATATGTGACAGCCAGCGCCACCCCTGACTTAAACAGTCCAATAGGGGCGGAGCAAACCATTACAAACAAAGGAGCAGGGGTGAAATCAAATGTACACAACTAAACATAACATGCACAAACTGCACATGAATGAGCACTATTAATACATTAAATCAAATTATGGCTCTTACAATGGTAACTAATTAGCTTTATTATATTTTAATTAATAGTTATCGATTTTGATTGTAAATCAATAACGTAAAGCCTTTAGTGAAGCTGCTTTGAAACTATAATTACTGTTAACTTAAACTGAATTGAAGTGTCTTTAGGGTCTTCTGTGTGGTTGTTAAGATGTTGTTATAGGGCATTCTCGGTGGTTGCTAGGGTGGTATATGTAGCTTTAAGTTATTCTGGCCAGTTGCTAAGATATTTCTGATGCTTTTATAGGGTTCTGGGTGGTAGTTAAGTGGTTGCTAAGGGGCCTCTGTGTGTTTAAAGGTGCAATATGTAGGATTGTTCTCTGTGGTTGTTAGGCTATTTCATGTGGATGTTAAGTGGTTGGTAGGGTGTTCTCTGTGGTTTATAGGTGGTAGCTTTGATGTTCTCTATAGTTGTTAGGCTTTATCATGTGGATGTAAGGCGGTTGCTAGGATGTTCTTCAAGCTCATTAGACTATTTTGTGTGAACGTTAAGGGGTTGCTAGGATGTTCTCTGTCATTGTTAGGTGGTTGCTAGATGTTCTCTATGGTTGTTAGGTTACTTTGTGTGGATGTTCTGAGTGGTTGTTAGGAGGTTGCTAGGATGTTCTCTGTGGTTGTTAGGTTGTTGCTAGGGTGTTCTCTTTATTTGTTAGGCTTATATCTGTGGATATTAATTGGTTGCTAGGATGTTCTCTGTTGTTGTTATGTGATTGCTAGGGTGTTCTCTATGGTTGTTCGGTTATTTCATGTGGTTAAGTGGTTGCTAAGATGTTTTCTATGGTTGTTAGGTTATTTCGTGTGGATCTTAAGTGGTTTCTAGAATATACTCTATGGTTGTTAAGTGGTTGCTGGGAGTTCTCTATGGTTGTTAGGTTATTTCATGTAGATGTAAAGTGGTTGCAAGGATGTTCTCTATAGTTGTTAGGTTATTTCGTGTGGATGTAAAGTAGTTTCTAGGGTTTTCTCTATAGTTGTTAGGGTTTTTGATGTAAAGCGGTTGCTAGTGTCGTCTTTATGGTTGTTAGGTTATTTCGTGTGGATGTTAAGTGGTTGCAAGGATGTTCTCTATGGTTGGGTTATTTCGTGTGGATGTAAAGTGGTTGCTAGGGTGTTCTATATGGTTGTTAGTTTTTTTGTGTGGATGTAAAGTGGTTGCTAGGGTCGTCTTTATGGTTGTTAGGTTATTTCATGTGGATGTTAAGTGATTGCAAGGATGTTCTCTATGGTTGTTAGGTGGTTGCTAGGATGTTCTCTATGGTTGTTAGGTTATTTCGCGTGGATGTAAAGTGGTTACTAGGGTGTTCTCTATGGTTGTTAGGTGGTTGCTAGGATGTTCTCTATGGTTGTTAGGGTTTTTTGTGTGGATGTAAAGTGGTTGCTAGGGTAGTCTCTATGGTTGTTATGTTATTTCGTGTGGATGTTAAGTGGTTGCTAGGATGTTCTCTATGGTTGCTAAGGTATTTCAGGATTTTTTTTTGTCAGGCTGATTGTTCCTGCCCATTCTACCATCTGCCAGGGTAAAATTGGACATCTGATCAGTTAGAAAAACACAAGCGCACACCTTTTCCCCAACAAGCAACACAATCTGGGCCAGATCCAGATCCAGATCAAGGCTTAAAGCTGCAGGTGACGACATTCAGCCCAGACAGAGCTCTAAAACACAGAATCAAACTCCAAATGAACTCGCAGCGCTTAAAATCTCCTTTGGATTTTCAATTCTCACTGTCAGCGGCTACAAAAGAAGTAATTTGCAAGGCCACACATCAGCCTCTGACAGAGAGGCAGAGCGTTACCTCAGTGACATTACCATCACAGTGCACCATGGGTAATGGCGGAGCACACACACTCATGCATTCATGGCTCTCCTTCACAGGCTGTATGTGAGAGATTGATTTCCATTTGAATAAGATTTATGGGTCTGATATGTCAGCGTATTGTCAAAACATAATAACACCTCTGGTTGTCAGGCGCTGCAAACTTCCCTTTCTCCTCTCTTTCTAGCAGATTAAAGTCAGCTCAAAGGGCTTTATTGGGCCGATAGGATGATATTGTCAAATCATAATGACATTCAGTGTGTAAATATCATTTCATAAGCATCCAGCGCTCTCTTTCTGTGTGCTCAGTGCTGACGCAGATGAAGCTCAGATGGAGATACGGAGAGCGGAAAACACCCAAGAAAAGCAGACAAAAACTGACCGATTTTTTTACAAGGCAAAATTATAATATCTGCGTGCTTCCTACAGGTTTGAAATATACTTGCGGTGGAAGCCGGATTGAAGCACACCTTTTAACCAGGGCACTTAAATAGTCAACACATGCAACAACTACATGCAACAAACTAAAAAGTAATGTGATTATAACTATATTTGTATTTATTATGACACTGCTATACACCTTTTGAGGCCGTGGAAATAAAAGAAATCCACTATTTCGCTTACTTTTATGCTATTTGCACCCACTGAAAGGTAAAAGCTGCTCTCTCTCTCTCAATTCAATTATTGCTTTAATGGGATGTCAAATGTCTCAAATGTATTGCCAAAGCATTTTAGATATGAACAAAGTACACTGAAAAAAATTATCCAAAGATGATTCCTTGGATTTACTCTTTTTTTTTTTACGTTAAGTGGTTGCAAACAATTTATTTGTGTTGAATTTAAACAAACAAATTAAGTTGAACATTGCTCAATTTAATTTGTTTGTTTAAATTCAACACAAATAAATTGTTTGCAACAGTTTTGCATGCAACACTTTTTTCAGTGTATGTAAGATATTAACATCCTCAAATGGATAACATATACAGCAAATGAGGAATAAATTACAGAAAAAAGGAATAAAAATAGACATTATTGCTAAAAATGATAATAATTACAGGAATAAAAATTGTAGATGATTTAAATAAGGTAAATTAGTTGATTAACCATTTCTAATGGTGTATAAATATTTAGCAGGCAGTATAGATGTTATTTTGATCTCTCCGAGTATATAGTGAAGTTTATTTGAGTCATTTATTGAATAATAAATCATTTAATGTTTCTCTTGCGGCTGTGTGCGCGCATTCAGCTGCAAAAGGGTAAAGCAAAAACGCATACTAATAGGGCAACTTTAGAAAGTGAAAGTAAAACCCGAATCCTGGACATTTTAGGCTAATTTATAAGATTTATATTGTATAATATTTAGTTTGTTTAAATACCACACTTAGTAATAAACTTCTAAGTGTGGCATTTAAACTAACTAAATATTAGTGCTTCGACACTAACATCAAAGCATGCTGGACCTGAACAGTACAGTGGTTTAGTTTATATCTACAGAAAAGACAGACATCCAAACACGCCTCCTCAAGATGTAAAGAAATCTGTGTTTTTTTAATTAATGAAGGCAGCAGAAGTCAATGATTTATTTTAATTATTTAGTCTTATGTGATATATACAGATGAAGTCAGAATTATTAGCCCGCCTGTTTATTTTATTATATTATTTATTTTTTTAACTAGGCAGGTTAGGGTAATTAGGCAAGTTATTGTATAACGATGGTTTGTTCTGTAGACTATCAAAAAAAAATTAGCTTTAAAGGTGCTAATAATATTGAGCTTAAAATGGATTTTAAACATTAAAAACTGCTTTTATTCTAGGCGAAATAAAAGAAATAAGACTTTCTCCAGAAGAAAAAAACATTCAGACATACTGTGAACATTTTCTTTTTCTGTTATTCTTAGTTTCTGTTGCTGGACAACAATTGCCATTAAATCACATCCAGAATAAAAGTTTGTATTGATTTAATATGCATATACTGTGTATTTTATATATCTTGCCCTCAAAAGAAAAAAAAAAAAAAGCTTATCCATCGCATACGAGCAGGCGCAGCCATTTGAATCTTTTAGGCTCAAGACTTCCACTCTCATTCACTTCCATTAACTTTTAGATGTTAAAAACAGCTCATTCTGCTGCTTGATGATGCAAACTGATGTTTTCTAATTCTATTATTCTGCATAATATAATCTGCATAATATAATATAGTCTGTATAATCATGCACACACTTGTTTGTAGGGCGAGCATTTTGACTGTTTTCTGCTATTTATTATTCCTGGTCATTTCTCCTATAGGCGACTAAATCGGAAGTTCTAAAACAATCGCAAAAACGAGCGTACTTCCGGAATAAGGTCAATACTATTAACACCAAAGAAAATCTACTGTTTCTTGTTACACATTTATTATAATATGCACATATTTCTTGCATATTATTGTGCTCAAAAATAATTGCATGATTGTTTTATTCACTATTCGCATATTTTTGATCCTATTTAAATAATAACATTTTTAAAATCCATATATCATGGCTTAGAATCAGCTTAAATCTATTTATTGTAAAAACAATACATTTATTGGGATAAAAAGTCTGAATATGGTAGAAAAACTGAAATATTTATCAGTTTGTTTATATTAAACTATATATTCTATATATTGGGGGTTGATTCTTTTGTAAATGCAGATTGTGAGCAAGTGCATTGGGAAAAGAAAGGAAATGAGGATTACTTTCACACATGGATCTGCTGGCTAAAGCTCCAGACAGACTGCGGTCGACAGCGCCACCTGTGGGCAAACTAGGAGAAACACTTTCTGAGGCCACTATTAGGTGAAAACACAGAGAACTGGAGACAGCAGGAAACATAATATGAAAGCATATGAGCTTCATACATCCTAGAGCCAATACATGTCTGCTGTATCGAGTTACGCTCTTCTGTCCTACGGTAAACTTCTCAGATTGGGTTTTAGACGCTCCTATGTATTTCAAGATGCTCTTAGCAATAAGTTCCAACACACACACACACACACACACACAGATGGAGGTCCAGGGCTGAGCGGACGAGCTTTAGACATAATTAGGATTAAACAGAGAGCTGGAAAACACAGACATAACTGTGGCTGCAGATCAGCAGACCACACCCAAACACACACACACACACACACACACACACACACACACACACACCTAAATACAGAACACACACACGCACGCACACACACACACACACACACACACACACACACACACACACACACACACACACACACACACACACACACACACACACACACACACACACACACCTAAGAACACACACACACACACACACACACACACATGCGCACACACACACACCTAAATAAAGAACACACACACATGCAAACACGCACCTAAATAAACACGCACACACAAAACACACAAACACCTAAATAAAGAACACACACAAAAACACATGAACACACACACACTCCCAAACACACAAACACACCTAAATGAAGAACACACACACATGCACATGCAAAAACACACCTAAATAAACACGCGCACACACACACACACACACACACACAAACAAGAACACACAAACACCTAAATAAACACACAAAAACACACCCAAACCTACATGAACACACACACACACACACACACCCAAACACACACAAATAAAGAACACACACATGCAAACACACACCTAAATAAACACGCACACACGAAAACATACAAACACCTAAATAAACACACACAAAAACACACCCAAACCTACATGAACACACACACACACCCAAACACATGCAAAAACACACTTAAATAAACACAAACACACACACACACACACAAACACCTAAATAAAGAACACACACAAAAACACACCCAAATCTACATGAAGAACACACACACAAACACACAACCAAACACACACACACACACCAACACACCTAAATAAAGAACACACACATAAATAAACACACATAAATAAACACGCGAACACACACACACACACACACACACACACAAGAAAACACACAAAAAAAACCAAACCTACATGAACACACACACACACACACACACACACACACACACACGATAACTGCAACAACATCTGAGTCAGAGGGAAAGCCCCATTTCTGTCGTCTTGGCTCTTTTCCTTCACAGTTTGCAGTTCTGTAAGGATTAATCTCACAGTTCCCAGATCAGTTTATTTACTTTCCCTTTTAAACAGAAACACAGTCTGAT
Organism: Danio aesculapii; assembly: GCF_903798145.1. Taxonomy (NCBI): domain Eukaryota; kingdom Metazoa; phylum Chordata; class Actinopteri; order Cypriniformes; family Danionidae; genus Danio; species Danio aesculapii. The sequence goes on from NC_079452.1 coordinate 22,885,315, forward strand.
CTTCACCATGTTAAGGACAGTTTTAATGTTTGACCAGCAGAGGTGGCTGTTATTAACCAATCAGAGAGCTCATTTTATATTCAATCTTCATTTATTCACGCAAGAATCCCTTCATGCTGTGTGCAAATCTGATCTGCTATAAAGACCCTGCTGGAGTTTTAATGGGAAGGACACGTTTCAGATCATGTCAATGTCATGCACGATTATAGATGCATGTAACCCGATAAACCTGCACCACTGAAGGGTTTTTAACTTAATTTTCAGATATTTATCACAATTATTATTATTAGCCAGAGCCACATCACCCAGAGCGGTTACTCACTGAAGCTAAACGGCTGAGCCTGGTCAGTGTCTGGATGGGAGACCACATGGGAAAACTAGGATGCTGTTGGTAGTGGTGTTAGTGAGGCCAGCAGGGGGCGCTTAACCTGTCCTAATGCCCCAGTATAATGAAGGGGACACCATACCGTCAGTGAGCGCCGTCTTTCGGATGAGATGTTTCTGTGGTCACTAATAATCTCATGGCATTTCTGGTAAAGAGTAGGGATGTAGTAACCGTGGTGTCCTGGTCAAATTCTCTCCAGTGGTCCTTACCCATCATGGCCTCTCAATCATCCCCATCCACTGAATTGGCTCTATCACCCGCCCTCATGATTGTGGAGCTCTTCGGGTGTATAGCCATACATGACAAATGCACTACAGTGTTTCCCACTGGTTTGAAATATACTTGTGATGGTAGCCGTATTGAAACACACCTTTTACCCACATCACATAGTTAACTATATGCAACAAACACAACAATTCGATTTTTTATTTATTAATAAACTGTTATAAACGGTTTCATTTCAGTGGGTTAAAGCTTAAAAAGACTGTTAAATTAAACAATAAATACATTATTTCTCTGACTTGCTGTTCCAGAAACATGTGCACCCATGTGACAGGTAAAATCTGCTTCTCTCCATCTCTCATTCAAGTTCAGCTTGCTTTATTGGCATGACATTTTGTACAGTATTGCCAAAGCATTTTAGGTGTATATAATATGTAATATATTGACATCAAATTAATAAAATATACAACAAATGCAAAATAAATGACAGAAAAAAGGAATAAAAACAGACAGGATGATTAATCGTGATGAGTTGATTAACCATTTCTAATGCTGTACAAAAATTCTGCAGCCATTTTCGATTTCGTCCTCCCTCGTCCTCTCCGAGTATTTAGAAAAGTCGTTTAGATTACAGAATTTATTATTCAATGGTCATCAGTAATCAAATGATTTGCCTTAATCTAATTAAGACAATAATAAGATTAAGGTGTTTACATGAGCTGCTTTTTGAATGTTCCTTTAATGATCCCATTTGACATGTTATAGCACATAATTTGATTAACGTCATTGCATCACCGAGCTATCCACGTATCCTCCGGAGTTTTATGTAATTTCGGGTGTTTCATTTTTAATTTGTTAATTTACCTGCAGTTTGGCACTTTCACTTTCATTCAGGAACATTTCATGTATACCCCCCTGACAAACGAGATATTAGATGAGAGTATAAACTGCTGGAAGAGTGTAGTTTTAATGGAGTTTCATAACACACGCTGAATGGGAGAACACAGACACCTGCATCACGAAATGCAGAGGTTTGGTTTTCACTGACTCAGTAGGTGTAGATAATAGTGTCAGACAGCCGTGTGTGTGTGTGTGTGTGTGTGTGTGTGTGTGTAGACTATCCTGTCGCAAAACGTGTCGAAAAGTCCTACATGTTGGTAATAGTTTGATTGCAGTGTTTACATGTCAGTACTGCACTTCAATAGTGCGATTAACATCGGCATGCTCCACATGTCTTAATTCCAGTTCTCTTTAGTTCGATTATGACCTTAATGGAATTAAATTAATCAAACATCGCCATTTACATGGTGACTCTTAATCAGAGTATTGTCTATTAAAATCAGATTATTGGTGTCCATGTAAATGTACTCAATGGTTCTCTCGTTCTAGTGACTGTGCGTATACAATTAACGACAGCTTTAGAAAACAAGAAAGCAAGAGATAAATCCCAGACATTAGTAGATTTAGAATTATTAGATTTTACAGCCGGACGCAAAAAGACATGTCTCTATGGGTCTGCAGAGCACGTGAGACTGTCTGTGAGAGTGTTGACAGTTCTCGTGCAGTACAAAACTGGTAAACGATCGCGGATGTTTGTTTATAGGCCCATTGGGCGGATACAAAACAGTGTAAAAGGATGATAATAATATAAAAAATGTGTCTCTAAATATACTTAGCTGGCTGTTACATTTTTCTCAGTGGCTTTGGTGCATTTCTCACAACACTATTTACATTTGCACAACAGTTAATGCATTTCTCAAAACAGTTAGTCATTTGTGCACATCATAGTAGCAGTTTCTCATTCCTTCCAACAAATTGCGAATGCTTTTAGACATGCATCAACTGCTTTCACACAACTCTCTGCTGTTTATAACATTATCATCTGCTTATGTCATGTCAGTCAAAATGAACTAAACTTGTAAATGCTGAATAGTCACTCCATATAGAACTAATAGTCCTTATTTCAGTGCTGGAGTCATTACATACAACAATGTTGAACTAGCTGTCGAAATCTGTCAAGCTAATTTTATACAAAATTTTCAATCTTTATTTTTTCCTGAAAATGTCTGCTAAACTGACCAATTTGATGAATGATTTACAGAGCTGTGTGTGTTGTAGGTCCAGTTCCAATATGTACTGCAATATTGTTTACAGTAGTGTACAGCTCTACCCAAAGGGAGTTTATGTGTGTTGTAAATAAGGGTGTGTTTATTCTTTAGCACAATAATGCTGTGAATAAATTAGAATTGGTAAAAGCAAATGCAGTAAAAACGTGAAACATACATATTCAGTGTCTTGTACTCAGATACTAAATGCAGCGATGTCTAACTTTACTGTAGTTTTCAAATGGCTTTGCTAACAGTATACAGTGCTGACTTGAGCATTTTCAGGACACGTCACCAAAATCTGACTTTTTTCAATTGGAAAAAACTGTACACTAGTAAACTATCATAATGAAAACATGACGAAGCCATTTGACTATCATGTTCATAAACGATGGTGTCAGGACTTTTCATCTTGATGACACTTTCATTGACATCAATACTTGCTTTTGAGGGATGAGCTCTCCGTTTTGAGCAAGAGACACGCTTTTGCCGGTTAACAACTAGGTTTTGCAGTTTGTACTATTGTTTGGAGAAATGCATTACTGTAAATGTAAATAGTGTTGTGAGAAATGCACCAAAAGCCACTGAGAAAAACTGTAATATACCTGTGCAGCCGGCCAAAGTAAAGTCTATGTGTGGGAAGGACTGTACTATATAAATACACTTTACATATATAGTTCAATTAGCAATAGAAATGTAGGAATTATAACTGTTAATGTTTTTAAAGGCTCTTCAGCTCACCGAGGCTGCATTTATTAGATCTAACATATTGTAAAAACAGTATTACTGTTACAATCTAAAAGATATTTGTTTTCGATGTGACTGCGTGATTATACGCTGTCAAGCTTTGGAATCAATAAATGTGATTGTAATGGAAGTCAATTGGGCAAAAACCTCAACGTAGCCAAATTTCAAAGCATTTTCCCAAAATAAGTGTCAAAATAAGATTCCTCAGCAAAAATCATCACATTTGCTGAAACACAGAGAAATTTGTGGCTAAATTACGACTCAAAATCAGCCCAGAGTGGATGAAAATGACCCAACAGCAGACTAAACCTAAACTAAAAATCTAAACCTTTATATGGTAGTGCAGAAATTATAAATTAATAAAGTAAGACATGTATAAAACCATGCACAGCCTGAGCAGAGATGCTGTGCGCTGGTTTACCGGTGAGAGTGTGTGTTGTGGCATTGAGGTGTTCAGGTTGTGATGTGTGTGTAATCGGCGTGTGGAGAAATGAACATCACCCACCGTGAGACTGAAGCGCCAGCAGAGAAAACAGCAGGACGGCCAACATGACGACGCAGACGTGAGAGAGAGTGTGTGTGTGTGTGTGTGTGTGTGTGTGTGTGTGTGTGTGTGTGTGTGTATGTGTAACAGCAGGGCAGATCCTTCAATCACGACACTGCAGGAAAAACACAGACAGAGAGAGAGAGAAACTGATTAACCTAGAGCTCAGTGACTGATGGAGAGGATGACTGGAAATCTGTGAGTGTGTGTGAGAGAGAGAGAGAGAGATAGAGATAGAGAGTATGTATGTCTGTGAGTGACAGAGAGAGAACGTGTGTGTGTGTGTGTGTGTGTGTGTGACTGAGAGAGTTTGTATATGTCTGTGAGTGACAGAAAAAGAAAGTATGTATGTGTGTGTGTGAAAGAGTGAGTGAGAGAGTCTGTTTGTGTGCGAAAGTGTGTACGTGAGTGAGTGAGTGTGTGTGTGTGTGTGTGTGTGTGTGTGTGTGTGAGAGAGAGAGAGAGAGAGTTTGTATATGTCTGTGAGTGACAGAAAAAGAAAGTGTGTACGTGAGTGAGTGTGTGTGTGTGTGTGTGTGTGTGTGTGTGTGTGTGTGTGTGTGTGTGTGTGTGTGTGTGTGTGTGTGTGTGTGTGTGAGAGAGAGAGAGAGTTTGTATATGTCTGTGAGTGACAGAAAAAGAAAGTATGTGTGTGTGTGTGTGTGTGTGTGTGTGAGAGAGAGAGAGAGAGAGAGAGAGAGAGAGAGAGAGAGAGAGAGAGTGTCAGAACGGCTCTTTCTGCTTTATTTATTGAGGTGTCAGAGAGGATGTGTGGTCATATTATAGCTGACCGTGGTGTTTCTACATCTAATTTTACAGTCAGGTGCTTCCTGGTAAGTCTGGTCACAATATTTCCATCCCTTTATCATTTCCTCTTTCTTTCCTTCCCTTCTATTGAAAACGTGAAGCCAAAACCTCTTAAAACCAGGTTACATGGTTTGTTTTCTTTCCTGTGCCGACAGATTCTCTAAAGACCCAACATATCTGGGTGGACCTTGGGCTGATACTCGTATGTGAAATATATGACATGTACATGGTTCAAAGGATTGGGATCTGTATGACTTCATCAAGGATTCATTCATCTGATTGAAGGTAACATCCGTAATGTTACAGTGATTTTGTTTTGCACTTTTGTTTTTTAATTTAAGAAAGCATGCATCACCGTTCACAAACACATGAAGCAGCAAAATGTTTTCAACATCGATAATCATGAGAAATGATTTTTGATCATCAAATTATCATCTTAAAACGACTTCTGAAAAGTCATGTCACACTCATGATTAGGGCTGGGTACTGAAACCTTTGGAACCACCGGACTAAATCAGCATATGAATTTCGGTGCCTAATTCCGGTGCCACTGGTGCTGCGACAAGAACATAAAGCAGGTGGCTACGCAGCACCATGCATTTTAGAATTCACGTCTGGTGTGTGATGCCCTTAAGAAGCATCAAGGGGTGCATCAAAGGCACACATAAGTACTCATTGTGTCACACCATCTCTAAACATTTAATTCTAAACAGCTTTGAAGGATACAGATGTCAGGCGTTAGTTCTTGTTGCTTATAGAAGGCAAAGCGTGCAGTACGGCGCATGCGGTGAGCGACTCCCTTCATCAACATGCATGATCGCGTTCATCTAATTTGCTTAAACTAGACATTCTACAGTATGGCTGTATTTCACAAGGAAGGATCCTGAGACACCAACATGCAGCAGATGCTTTACAAAAGTTCATCATCTGGCACTTTCAGTGAGTACATTTATATGGACACCAATACTGAAGACAATACTCTGATTAAGAGTCGACCACGTAAACAGTGACTTCTGATTATCTTAAAGGACCACAGACACAAACTGCGGAGGAAACATTTATAGGCTGGTGACGCAGTGATGTTAATGCATCTGTGTGCTATAACATGTAAGAGGGAATCATGAAAGGAACATTCAGAAAGCAGCTGATGTAAACACCTGAATCATATTATTGTCTTATTCAGATTAAAGCAGACCATTAGATCACTGATGTCCATGTAAAAGCAGTCACAAGCCCCAAACCCAGAACAAAGCTGTTCCCTGATTTTGATGACAGCCTTTCCACAGGTTAGTAGTAAGCTAATGTAATGTTAATAGCATAATGCTATAATCTTGCTTTCATGCTAACAATCAAATGATCAAAAGAAATATATTAATGCAATTTAAATATATAAAACATGAATTGATGTTTACTTTAAGCTTATTATAAATCTATAATTATATTGTTCAATTATAATGATTAATTATAAATTAAATTATGTGAATTAAATTATAAATCATTCATTCATTTTCCTTCGGCTTAGTCCCTTTATTCATCAAGGGCGACCTAACATTTTACACAGTGGAATGAACCGCCAACTATTCCACCATATGTTTTACGCATCGGATGCCCTTCCAGCTGCAACCCAGTACTGGGAAACACCCATTCACATACACACACATACATACTCATACACTACGGCCAATTTAGTTGATCAGTTCCCCTATAGCGCATGTGTTTGGACTGTGGGGGAAACTGGAGCACCCGGAGGAAACCCACACCAACATGGGGAGAACATGCAAACTCCACACAGAAACACCAACTGACCCAGCCGAGACTCGAACCAGCGACCTTCTTGCTGCGAGGCGACAGTGCTAACCACCGTGTCCCCCAATTATAATATATTTTACTGTCTTTTTGATCAAACAAATGCAACCTTAACAGAACACACCAACCCCCTAACCACTTTTATGCATGAAATATACACAATTACCTTTATGAGCATGAAAAGGCAACAAAAATGTTTGAAATAAAGTGAGAAATCCACAAGAGCCCTGATTTCATTCATCTTTCACACACTGACAGACACAAACAGCTGCATGTTCACAGTCGGATCTCCTCTGTGCTGTTAGAAAACCTGCAAGTTCTGAATGAGTTTCAGCAGAAGTAACTCAAAAGTAACCCAACACATTACTTTCCATTAAAAGTAACCAAGTAACACAACTAGTTACTTTTTTGGGGGAGTTACTCAATATAATGCATTACTTTCTAAAGTAATTTTCCCCGACACCAAGTGTGACAGTGTGCACTAGTGAATGTGTGTGACAGTGTGCACTAGTGAGTGTGTGAGCAGGTCTGACTCATGACTGCACTCTTTCCAGTAGGTCAGTGTAATGTAATATGAGAGTGTGTTGTCAGAATCAAACTTCCTCAGTGACTAAACTCTGCGTTCACCACAACATGTGGTCAGAAAACAGCAGATCAGCACTTCTGAGGAAAACATCAAACACTGGTCTCGTCCATTAAAACACACAATGACTAATCTGGACTCTTCTTTATACTTCATCAACTGTGTGAACTTTTAACAAATACTCTGAGGCACTTTTTCCTCATTCCTTCCTTCTGGATTCTCAGAACCGCTCAGACTGTTTTTGTTGGACTGGACCACTTTGTCTGTTATTTTCAGGGCAGTTTTGCTGTTTATAACCAGACAAAACTACATCGTTATCATTAATTCGCTCATTAGGTGTTCTCTGAAGTTCTCTTTAGTCTTTACACTCAAAAAAATGAGTAAATATAATTATTTAAATTGAGCTGAAAACACAATTCTTGAGTTTTTTGGGTGGACAACTAAATTGTTTTATGATCATTCATTCATTCATTTATTCTCCTAGTCTCTTATTTATCAGAGGTCGCCACAGCGGAATGAACCGCCAACTATTCCAGCATATTGTTTACACAGCAGATGTCCTTCCATCCGCAACCCAGCACTGGGAAACACCCATACACACTCATTCACACACATACACAACGGCCAATTTAGTTCATCAATTCCCCTACTGACGAATTTCCATGTTTGTAAACATTCAGGATGCGCGTGCAGTGAGGTTGCAGAAAAAAAATGGGAGCGCTAGCATTCACAGCGAGAGAATGACATTAGATGCCGTACAGAGTTTGTTGTTGTCTTAGAAATAAGTTATATTGATTACATATTATATATATTATTTACATAATGCTTTCGGTGTATTGTAACAGCTCGTCACCCCGTGAAAAGCACAGTTATTCTGCAAAATTAAGGTTAAAGTGAGCGGCGTTTGTCTGACAGGTCCATTTGCGATAGCACCCTCCCAATGGATATTGGATAAGACGAAAAAGCCAAGCAACCAGCCCCAAATATACAACTATCTCATTGAAACTCCAAGTATTTTTACATGAGAGAAGTTAAAGGCATTCAAGTCTTTGGATGCCTACAATGTTGTTCTGTGTGGTCATGTACAGGAAACAATGCTTCATAATGACCAGATTCAAAACGTTGTAGTGCTAAAAACCGAGGTTCAGCCTAGCCAAAGACAAGGGAAAAAAAACGGAGCTGTTCAAGGCCTGGGTAATCATCAACAAGCAAAAAAACTGCATTCTGACAGCGAACTGCACCTGTACGGCAGGGTATGTGAACTTACACTTTTACATTTAATTCTTAGCATTCAGTGTCCGCAGTTTAATTCACCATATTTAACTGTTTTACATTAAAATCATTGCTGCAATCTAAAATGAGTAATGTGTCTGATTCAGCATAGCATGAACTCACCTGATATAACATGAGAACTGCATTTATAACTAGGTCCTCACTTCCTTCAGCTCCCTTTAGCTAAAGACGTCTGCGGTTGGCATTTAAAAGCAGTGTGGTGTACGCTAAAAGTTAAGTTTTCTATTTTTGGACTTTGAATTTGGCATTCTACCGCACAAACCGACATGTTTGCTATTGCAACTGGACTCTTTTTGCAACCGGGAACCTGTGTGACGTCATGTGTGACGTAGGTTGGTAATTCCTCTATAGCGCATGTGTTTAGATTGTGGGGGAAACCGGAGCACCCGGAGGAAACCCACGCCAACACGGGGAGAACATGCTAACTCCACACGGAAACGCCAACTGATCCAGCCGGGACTCGAACCAGCAACCTTCTTGCTGTGACGCCACCGTGCAGCCTCTGTTTTATGTTCAATGCACTTAAATTTGTAAAAACAATTAAGCTAACTCTATTCCTTCATGTTGTGCGAACACAAACTGACTGTGTGAAACCCAGCCTTTTTCACAGTGTACCACTATTCTTCAAACCCACTAGAATTCATCTATTTAACAATAAGGTTTTAATAATTTCAAACAGCTCAGAATAAGTGTCGTGTTTTTATATAAATATATCTGTTTAGCTGAATGACGACAGAACATTCTCAACCACGTTTGTACATTTAAAACATTAAAATAGCCATTCCACAGATATTTAATAATCGCATTAAAAACACTTGTGTACATTTGATGGCTCGTTATTGACCAAAATAACCTTTTTACAAGCTCATTTGCTGGAGTTGAAAGCTTAAACTTTTAATTTTACAGCGACTTTTGTGCTGCTCTCAAGCTCAGAGTCTCTGATGTTAAAGAGTTTGTCTAGACCTGCAATAAATCTCTGATGTTTTACAGATGGAGTGTAATATAGCAGAGCTTCAGAGAGCTGGACATGAGATGCTGAATCAGCTGTGAATCTCATCATAACTACACTGTAAACAAATGATATGGAAAAAGTAACGACAACAAATGTTGTAATGTTAGTTTAAGTTATTTTAAGTTAAGTTAATCAGGTTTCAACATCATTTTTAAAGCTACACACAGTTTTACTTTACATTCTTCATGAAAACACATTATTTTTATGCTAATTAAACTTAAGTTATTTAGGTTTAAACTACATTCTAAAGCTATTAAATTTAACTTTACATTCATCACAACAACAATTATTCATGTTACTAATCAGGCCTTATTTGTCAGACATTTGTAAAGCTATACAAAGTTGAAATATTTATGTCATGACAACAAATTTTCGACCTCATTATTAATATCTATACAAAGACTTAATATTCATAGGCAGTTTAATGATATAAGTTGTAATGACTAGAAAAGTTCATTTGACTTAACTAAAAAAAAAAAAAAAAGAAAAGAAAAAACTTTAGGTCGTTTAATTCATAGCTAAACTGTAACCATAAACTTTAAACTATAAATTCTAACTGCAATTAGATGTAAACATTAAAATAGTATCAATAGTTAATATTATGAGGGATATATGTATTTAACACAACTATTTCCTTTCATTTAACTTTATCTTTATTATAACAAATTTACAGCACTTTACATTGTCTTTACATCTAAAAAAGTGTTTGATTTACAAACACATCTAATGTGTGAAAGAAATGTCTAAAACATCAACACCATCAGACTTTCTTTTTTTTTTTTTTTTGCATGTTGTTTTGTTCCACTTCTCAAGAATTGAAGTTTTATTTTTATTTGCAATCAGACATCAATAATATCATTTCAGAAAAGTATTCTTTGCAATTTCAGGAAATCATCTGTTGAGGTAAAGTTGGTTTCGCACATTGGGACTTAATAATATAATTTCAAAAAAAGTATTATTTGGATATTCTAAATGGGGAAATCATATTAGGGTTTTGATATAATGTCAGATTTAATAATAATATCATTTCCTTAAATTGCAAAGAATACTTTTCTGAAATTATATTATTATGTCTGAAGTTATATCAAAACCACAACATTGTTCACAGTAAATTTAAGTCATGATACCCCAAAACACAATTTTTTGAGATGCTGACAGATACATATGTGTGGCACATTGCTAAAAACAGGACGCATACATTTCGCTATTGAGTGAAAATAGGTAGGACTTTCTTTACATGTTTTCTTTTTTTATTGAATGTTTGAAAACCTTTAACAAATGTCATCAATCAAACAACAACAATCCAGGTGTTTTCAGTCATTTAGTCCAAGACAAGTCCCAATCCTTCATCAAAGTCCTTGTTCGTATTACCTTCAAGTTTGTTGATCCCTCGGTAGTCTCAGAATACATTTTCATTTCAATTTTAAAACTAGGAAAAAGGGTTTACACTTACAAAACTTGCTTTTGTGAATATGAAATATGGCCAACAATTTAGCAAGGTTTATGAAATAAGTACTACTTTTCACATTCATGGAAACCAAAGCCTTCACATAATCTTTTACAAAATCAAGAACATTACACCAAAATGTCATTGAATGAAGGCAATTGCAAAATAAATGTACAGAAGTTTCAGAATTCACTAAACAAAAAGAACAGTTGGTTTTCATATCATTCTTAAGCCTTTTAAGATTACACTTGTCTGGATAACATCTATGAATCTCTGAAAAAGTGGTAGCATATAGTTGAAAACAATGTAGAAACCAGGTCAAGTAGTCACTGAACGAATGTGCGAATATAAAACCAACTTTAACGTATGTCAATTTAAGAGTGCTGTCTCCGAGTGTCCGGCGGGTGTGGCGCTCCAGTCCAGACAAAAGAGCACAGGGTTCGGCTGGAGGAGAATTAAACCCCCTTATAATCTAACACCCGGGGTCAGTAAAACTGAGCCCGTCTATTCAGCAACCAGTGTCATAAAACACAAGCCAAATAAAACCCAAACCGTTAAAAAGCAGCTTTATTTCACTCTGAGAGGAACTTTACATCTCCGGTTCACTCATCCCGATCGACACCGGTTCATTGATTCGTTTTCTCCGCAGTTCATTCTGTTTTTCTAACATTGCGCTTTGACGATATAAACAGAAATGTGTGGAGTTTAACGTGAGGCGGTTATTGAGGAGTTTAAATGTGTGACGGTTATTTGTGGCAGTTATTGGGAGTTTAAATGTGTGGCGGTTAAGGAATTTAAATTTGTGACGTTTATTGAGGAGTTTAAAATTGTGGCAGTTATTGAGGAGTTTGAATGTGCGGCGGTTATTGGAGAGTTTTTTTTTTTTTACTCACCGCGGCGTCGCTGTATCAGCAGACCAGGGAGAAGGCACTCTCTGTGGACTCCGGCATTCCCGATCAGGCCTTCAGCTCCGGGGAACTCTCTGGAAGCTCATGTTTATCCGCAGAAATGATGATGATGAGGGAAACAGTGGCTGCTCGAGTCGAGGTGGTTTAATTTTTCCTCCGGTCGGAAAGTGAAATAATAAACCACTCCTATATCATTCCTGGTGACGTCAGCACTTCTGGAGCAGCTCAGCCAATCACTGCCGCTCTATAAATTTTAACAATAACGGTAATTAAAAGAAGAAAGAAAGAAAGTAAAAAAGAAAGAAAAGACATGGTCTATCTGCGTATTTTACAAAAGCAAAAACGTTAGTACAACCTATTATATTATTATAATATAAGATAAATTTGTATTGTTTTGTCTGTTTTTTGTACCTGGTGTCTGGAATAAAGAGAATAATAATATTTACATTATATTAACTGGCACATTTCAAAATATATGTCATGCAACAACAATAATAATAATAAAAAAATTTTGTTGTTATTATTAGCAATGTTATTATTGTTATTGGAGTTAAATAATAATATTAATAATAATAATAATAATAATAATAATAATAATAATAATAATAATAATAATAAAAATAATAAATTAATCAATGTAAATAACAGGAAAGGCTTCAAAGTATTATTTCTTGTTGCCAGCAGAGTGTTCCAAAGAGTTCCAAACTTTCCAAATAGTTCACAGCGAGGGCAAATGTCCATTTAGGTTTTTTTAAATAATGCTTTGGTTTTTGTATAACTATAAAACTACCCCCTGGTTTAAATTTCACTTCAATAAAACATTTAGAAAATATTGATATTAAGTTTCAATCAGGTTTCAGTGAATTTACAGGAAAAACTAGAAGTGTTCTCCCTGCAGTGCCCCCTGATACCCACTTGGGGTCGCAGAGCCATAAACATCTTTTTTTATTAATAATAATTTTCAAACATATACAATATAAATGATGTCATATCATATATACTAAAGCAAATTCAATTACACAAACATCACGCGACAGTATATAATGCGTGCGTCTGTATTTTTAAGACATGTTTGCAAGACTTTTATTTTCTCGGTCGGGGGAAACTGTGTATGACGTCACATCCCGCCATCAGCTGTTGACAAAACGCTGCCTCACCGACTGCTGGATGATCAAATCGTAATAAACCGGTAATATTTTCGTCCTTCTGTGTATTATTTAAACGTCACCGTGATCGGGAGTTCAGGTGTTGTGTCCGAAATCAATGACTGATCGATGTTAATCTGATAACCTTTTTATTTGTGCTTTAAGCTGCCCGTAAAACTGAAAGTGAGAGCAGGAACTCTGCTTCTTATACCAAAACAACACTGAACTCGCTCTTTACTAACAGTAATAATGATATTAGTGATGATACTTTCTGATAACAGTACACTAGCACAATTGTTTTTATTCACACTGTTTTGGTTAATTATGCAAAGGCGTCATTATCAAATTAAATAGGTTTACGATGTATGTTAGCATGTTTTGTTTGTTTACATTGTGTTTTATATGTGTTGTCTATATTTATTATGTATATTTTAGGGCTGTCAAAGGATTAATCGCATTTAAGATACTGTACATAAAATACAAATGCACATTTATGTATACTTTGTGTGTGTGTTATATATAAACAAGCAAATATATGAACTTTTAATTTGGATGCAATTAATCACGATTAATCTTTTAACAGCACTAGTAATTTTTGATTTTATGTGGACTTTAAATAAAGTAAATATGAGTAATAATGATAATATAATAATGAAAATACTTACTTAGTCCCAGGGTTGTTTATATGGAAGTTGATATTTAGCTGCACTACGTTGGTGTTTCGTAACATCTAATTTTTATGAGGTGGGTCCTTAGCCCAACAACCAACCTGGAGGACCAGAACATACACACATACACTACGGACAATTTAGCCTACCCAATTCCCCTATAGCGCATGTGTTTGGACTGTGGGGGAAACCGGAGCACCCAGAGGAAACCCACACTAACACGGGGAGAACATGCAAACTCCATACAGAAATGCCAACTGACCCAGCCGGGACTCGAACTAGCGACCTTCTTCCTGTGAGGCCACAGTGCTAACTACTGCACCCTCGTGCCGCCCATAATAATGAAAATAAGACTTTAAAATAGCCCTAAAAGTCTAAACTGAAGAGTGCATGAAGAAACACAGATCGTAGATGATTTTACATGAACAATAATTTGTTTGTTATTGTTTTTGTTCTGCAGAATATGGCGAGTTCAGCTTGGCATCTCTCTCTGAAAGTCAGCGACAAACCCAAAGCATTGTTCCAGTTTCCAGATCCTGAACCTGGAGATGCTCATCCAGGAGGATATCAGGTGTCCACGCTCAAACAGCTGATCTCAGTGCAGTTATCAGACTCTCTGCCCGACCCAGACCTCATCGGTCAGTTCTGATTACACCTAAAGAAACAAGGCTTTCTCCAGAATAAAAAATATAATTGTAAATACTGTGAAAAATGTCTTTGCTTTGGTAAACATCACTTGAGAAAACATTTAAAAAATATATATATATAAATATAAATGTTGTCTCAAACTGTATATTATGATATGAGATTTGTGTCTTACTAACATCATGCTCTTGTCTTGCAGATTTTGTGCACTGTGGCTGTGTGCTGAAGGATGATCTTACATTAGACTCTTACGGCATCAAGTCTGGATCAACTCTGCATATCATCAAGAAGACGTGGCCGGAGCCGGAGATCCAGCCTGGTATGTTAATAACTCATTTCTGATGAGCGATTCCTGCAGTATATGCTGTCTGTGATGGGTTTCTGCATGTTTCTCCTCTCTTTTAGAGCCCGTCAACAAATCTGCAGCCGCCAGAGAGTTCAGGATGCTTCAGGCCGCGATGCTCTCCAATGCAACATACAGAGAAGCGGTAACAAAGACATCGAATAAAAATTGTACATTTCAAAGCACTTCACGGGAGCTTTAATGAAGCAGTGCAGCACTTTCTCTTGTGTTTTCAGGTGTTTAAGATGCTGGCCAATAAAGAGTCACTGGACCAGATCATCGTGGCTTCTCCAGGCCTCAGTTCAGACCCGGTCGCTTTAGGTACACACACACACACATGCACACAATGGATTTAGGGAAGAGACATGTCTGATCAGCTGATTTGTTTTACAGCTGTGCTTCAGGATAAAGATCTGTTCGTTCAGTTCACAGACCCAAACCTGCTGGACACGTGAGTTTCTCTGAACACTATGAATCTTTGGCCTTATTTACACCTGGTATTGAAGTCCACATGAACCGAAAGCTGCAATCGCTTTTTGTTGTTGTTGTTTTTTTGTATTGTGCTGCAGTTCCTATAGAAATGTGTAATAGTAGGTGTGATTTATCAGTGATTGTGGTCTGTTTTCTCGGTCAGGTTGATCAGGTCTCACCCGTCGCTGGTGAACGCCATTATATTAATCCTGCATTCAGTGACCAGCAGCTCCGGTCAGTCCAGCAGCGGCTCCTCACGCAGCACAGCGGCCAGTTCATACAGCCAGATGCCTGGTAAACACATGCACAAACATGCAGAAAACACAGCGTATGATCACATTTACAGTGTCTGAACAAATGTGTGTGTGTGCATATGACAGGAGGATTTCTGTTTGAGGGCATGTCAGATGATGAAGACGATTTCCAGTCGGTATGATCTATTGTTATCATAACCTTTATTATTATTACTATTACTACTGTTATTAGTATTATTACTATTAAGATTGGTATTATTATTATTATTACTATTACTGCTATTATTATTTTTACTATTAAGATTGGTAGTATTATTATTAATATTAATATTACCGTTATTATCATTACTACTATTATTATTATTACTATTAAGATTGGTATTATTATTATTATTAGTAGTATAATAATATCAAATCAGTATCATTGAGTAAAAATGACTACATGGTATTGTGATATAAGATTTAGATCATGAGGTGATCAGGAGTTGTTGTTTATGATTGTTAGTGTACCTGTGTGTATGACTGTAACTGGATGTAATGCGGGATGCCGTGATGTTGTTTAATGCAGGCTGGACGCGGCGGCTTCTCGTGGCCCCTGAGACCGTCTGCGGGGTCCAGACCGGGGACTCTGGCTCACAGCGGAGCCGCGGGGCCTCGACCAATCACACAGAGCGAACTCACACACGCTCTCGCTTTAGCCAGCACACCTGAGGGCAGCGGCACTGCTCCAGCACAGGTCTGAAACACACACACACACACACACACACACACACACACACACACACACACACACACAGATATATATGCATACAGATATATAAACATAAATAGCACAGATTCACACATACACAAATATAAACACACACAACAACAATCAGACAAGCTATAATAACTATATTAACTCACACACGCAGGTTTGTTTCTCTGAATTATGGGGACATTGTATAGGTTTCTATTGTTTTTATACTGTATAAAACTGTATGTTGTATTTCCCCACCCTGACCCTAATATTCTCGTAATTCACCACTTCAAATACCTTTGACATAAGCATGTCATCATAAACATTTGTGTCCTGATATGTCACTAAAACACACCCACACACACACACATGTTCTCTCTCTGTGTTGTGCAGGACGGGTCTGCGACTGGAGCTCCAGTCAGCAGTGGTCTCTTCAGCCATGCTCTGCAGCAGGCACTACAGGCCTCTGGTGTGAGCTCAGTTCAGGTGACTACACATACACACACACACCATCACTAATGCAGAAAACACAACTCTTAACACAACTTATTAACCACTGGGAAGTCTGCAACTCACAGCAGGGGGCGCTGTTATGTGTCTTAAAGGCACAGTTCACCCAAAGACAAATGATGACAGAATTTACATTTTTGGGTGACCGTGCCTTTAAGTAATGCATGTATGTATGCATGTGTGTGCGTGTGCAGCAGGGCCGCTGGCAGCCACAGATGCAGCAGTTGAGGGATATGGGCATCCAGGATGAAGAAGTGGCTCTGCGTGCTCTGACCGCCACTAATGGAGATCTGCAGGCTGCGCTGGAGCTCATCTTTGCTGGAGGACTGTAGTCTGACACACAACACACACTTTAGTTTTACTAGACCGTTTTTTACTTTTGTCCTAAATAAAGCTTCATAGTAGGACTCTGGGTTTCAGTGATTTGTCCAGGATTACCTCTATAAGCCTTTCCAACACAATGGAAGCTGGTTAATAAGGAATGCATGGCTCTGTTGCTAAAATATCACTGGGACAAAATATAGAAGTTGTAACGGGTTTCAATTGGGCCATTGTTTTCCTTTAAGATCCTTCAAGGAACAATTTATTTTTGTTATTAGTGTAAAATAGATTTATCAATAAACAGAGGTGAAATATTGGCAGTAAAAACACAGCTTACAGCCAAAATGCACGATCACAAGAACTAATAAAGTGAATACATGAAGGAGATGAGGTTAACTCAGGCCACTGCGGTGATGTGAGGGAATGAGCAGCAGGTGGCGCTGTGAGACAGTTTAATAACACTGAGTCAGTGCTGAGATTCACACTGCTCAAGAGAAACACCATCCATGGGCAAAATTGATTTAAACTAACCCTGATCATCAGTAATAACAACTAATATATCAGTAAAGAATTGTGTTTTTAGATAAACATCAAAGGTTGCATGAGTTCATTATTGTTATTACTATTTTTTATTGATAATTTGATCATAACCATCTTTATTAATATCAGCTGTCTATAGCTACCTATTACTGTTATTATATTTTAACTACTGTTAGTATTAATATTACTACTACTATCATCATTATCATTAATATTGGTATTGCTATAATTATTATCATCTTTATTATTAGATGCCTGTAACTTCCTATTATTTTTAAACATTTTATATCATTATTATTAGTAGTATTAATAGTATTATAATTACTGTTACTATTCTTATCATTAATATTATGGTTGATATCCATGACCGTTTTGTATAGCTTTTAAAGTAATCTGGAGACACACATACACACTTACCTGTGGGCAGTTTCCTGAAGCTGTGTGTGTTTAGATCTGCTCCACTGATGCTGTAAAGACAGACAGACAGACCTCAGATCAATAAACAGGATGAACTGACTCTCTCTCTCTCTCACACACACACACACACACACACATCAACCCATTCTGAAGACACATAAACTGTCTCTCTTAACACACACTCTCTCTCTCACTCACACACACACACACACATCCCTCGTTCGTTGCGTCTGAATGCGTTTCAGTTCATGAACACAAATACCAAAGGAGATCAAAAGAAACATTACATAACACACATGCATTGTATCCTCAGGAGAGTTGCTATGGAGACCATTTCCCACAACATCACACCTGACACAGGACTCTTCACCATAATGTGACCATTTGCTGAAATAAACATTATTAAAGAGTGAAAAACTGCAAAAAAAACTTGGAAAAGCATAAATCAGGCATAATGTTCTGTAGCGTTGTGTTACCATAGCAACTGTAGAATCACCACAACTTAATTACTGTAGCAGTTGTGTTACCATAGCAACTGTAGAATCCCCACAACTGCTCAATACCTGTAGTTGTGTTACCATAGCAACTGTAGAATCACCAAAACAATTACTGTAGATATCATGTAACCATAGCAACAGTAGAACCACAAAAACAATTAATTACTGTAGTTCTCATGTTACCATAGCAACTGTAGAATCACCACAACAGATCAATAGCTGTAGTTGTGTTACCATAGCAACTGTAGAATCACCACAACTGATCAACAGCTGTAGTTGGTTACCATAGCAACTGTAGAATCACAAAAACAATTAATTACTGTAGTTCTCATGTTGCCATAGCAACTGTAGAATCACCACAACAAATCAATCACTGTTGTTGTCGTGTTACCATAGCAACTGTAGAATCACCACATTAGATTAATTACTGTAGTTGTTGTTCCCATAGCAACTGTAGAATCACCACAACAGATCACTTACTGCAGTTGTTGTTCCCATAGCAACTGTTGACTCCACACAACAGATCAATTACTGTAGTTGTCGTCTTACCATAGTGACTGTACAATCGTCACAACAGATTAATTCAAGTTCTTCACTAGACTGTGGTTTTAAAGCACTGGAGTATTTACTATAACTGCTATATTATTTATTGTTCTAGTAAAACAGAAACTCTTTTCTTTCCACATAATGACTGTTTTCCACCCAGACAGGCTGAACTAGAAAGGTGAGCAGAACTTCCTGTGCAACCGATTGTGTTTAATAATCCGTTAATGGATGAATTGGCTTTCACAATACTGTTCTGTTTTGATATTTCGCAATGGTTGGTGATGAACTTATTTCCTCAGCTCATGTCATTCAGGTCTCGCACAAACTCTACTGGAGAACTCTATTGTTACTGTCACACTTGAGTTACTCTGATAATGTCCAGCTTGAAGAAGCAGCAGCAGCTTCTCTATTTACATTCACAGACGGTGACAAAACACCTTCAGTAAAAGAGCAGCGGCCCTTATAAAACACACTCGGGAATGTGTGTGTGTATCATTAATCCTGAAGACGAGACGTGAACAACACAGAGAAAACATGCATGAAAAGCCCCACACATACTAAGGAAAAAATGTAAAAACACCAACAAACCTGACAGGAAATGTTGCTGTGGAGAAAGAATGACAGGGTGTTTATATTGATCATTTTACAATAAAATAAAATGAAATAAAATTCAATGAAATAAACAAAACAAAATAAAA
Source organism: Danio aesculapii (assembly GCF_903798145.1). Classification (NCBI taxonomy): domain Eukaryota; kingdom Metazoa; phylum Chordata; class Actinopteri; order Cypriniformes; family Danionidae; genus Danio; species Danio aesculapii. The sequence continues at coordinate 22,904,968 of NC_079452.1, forward strand.
AATAATAAAATGGAAGGAAATAAGCGAAACAATATAAAAAAATATAAATAAATAAAAGAAAATAAATAGAAATAAAATCAACGAAACAAAAAATAAAAGGAAAGGAAATAAACGAAACAAAATAATAAATAAATAAATAAAATAAATGAAACAAAACAAAATAAAAAAAATGAAATAAAAAATAATAAATAAAACAAAAGGAAATAAACAAAACAAAATGAAAAAATAATAAATAAATAAAATAAAATGAAAGGAAAGGAAATAAACGAAACAAAATAAAAAATAATAAATAAAAAATAAATAAAACAAAAGGAAATAAACAAAACAAAATAAAAAAATAATAAATAAATAAAATAAAATGAAATGAAAGGAAATAAATGAAACAAAATAAAAAAAATAAATTAATAAAATAAAATAAACGAAACAAAATAAAAAGTAATAAGTAAATAAAATAAAATGAAATGAAAGGAAATAAACGAAACAAAATAAAAAAAATTAATTAATAAAATAAAATAAACGAAACAAAATAAAAAGTAATAAGTAAATAAAATAAAATGAAATGAAAGGAAATAAACGAAACAAAATAAAAAAAATTAATTAATAAAATAAAATAAACGAAACAAAATAAAAAGTAATAAGTAAATAAAATAAAATGAAAGGAAATAAACGAAACAAAATAAAAAAAATAAATTAATAAAATAAAATAAACGAAACAAAATAAAAAAAATAAATTAATAAAATAAAATAAACGAAACAAAATAAAAAAAATAAATTAATAAAATAAAATAAACGAAACAAAATAAAAAGTAATAAGTAAATAAAATAAAATGAAATGAAAGGAAATAAACGAAACAAAATAAAAATAATAAATAAATAAAATAAAATGAAATAAAATCCTCATTTCAAGAACATCTGGAACTTTGACTGGGGGTTAGAAACATCGAGCTGTGAAAATGACCAACTCAGATGTTGGACAAACAATTTAACCTGGTTTAGTCTAATCCTGTAGAGCATCAGGAAAACATTTACTGTCTTAAAGAAAGAGATAAAATACAAAAATAAAAAGGAGAAAGAGAAGAAAATGAAGGAAATAAATAACCATATTAATACACTGCAGGCCTGGTTAAGTTAGACCCATAAACTTTATTCATCATAATCTCAAATCCTCTACATCCCCAAACAATACATTCAGTATTTACATCTGGCGAGAGGTTCTGTACAGATGCTGATGCACACGTCAAATAAATCAACACACACACACACGCGCACGCACGCACACACACACACACATACGCACACACACACACATTTCTTTATCTTTGACGGGTTTCACAGACTCATCTTCCACCAGTGAATGACCTGTGCTCCTGCTGTCAGAGATTACACACACACACACACACACACACACACACACACACACACACACACACACACACACACACACACACGAACAACATGAAGATAAAGAGTGGCTGGATGACAGAAGAAAGAGGAAAACCACAGGTCACAGCGGAGGTCAAGGAGGATCTGCCGTCTGATTGGCTGAACTGCTCTAAAGGGTTTCCATGGCAAACAGCCTCCAATCAGAGTATCAGTTTACAATCACAAAGCAACATAAGGTCAGATGTATGAACATCACACACACACACACACAAATACAGAGATGCGCACACACATACAAACATACACACAGATGCACACAGACACTCAGACACATGTATCACACACACACTTGCTCAAATGCGCACACACACGCACTCAAGCTCACACACACACACACACACACACACACACACACACACACACACACACACTTGCAAAGCAATATAAGGTCAAATATATCAGTATCACACACACACACATACACACACACACACACACACACACACACACACTGGCCGGAAACAAGTCTCAGTCAGACTAAATCATTAGCATAGCATCATCATCATTATTATTATTGTCACTGATATTATTTTCTCCATAATAAATTACAGTCAGAGAGAGTGAAGAGAGCCGGTGCTGGACTCCTCATCCGCGCTCTGCTTCTCTTTAATCCATGCATGTACAGTATAAGGCATAAACCACAGGACAGCACGCTGTAAAACACACTCACAGAAGCGTCTGATAGCGTCCAGCTAAACAACAAGCATCTCCTAAAGCGAAAGGCTAAATCTGGAGGAAACGTGAGTCTGCAGAACGGGACAGAAACACACACACACACACACACACACACAGATAAATCTGCAGCGTCACTGTACCTTACAGGTCGGCGGATGATGGAGGAATGAAAGTGATTTTCTGAGGTAGACAATACAGGCGTATTTCATTCTCCAGATCGTCCTCAGCTCTCCTCCACAATAAAGTGACTCTTATTTTATTCTCAATCTAAAGGTCCTCGCTGTAGAATCATGATCTGCATAGCGGCCCAGTACAAGTACACTTAAGAGGCGGCATCCATCTCTCCTACTCGCTTTAGTACTGATTTTAGGGGACTACATGAAATCTGTGGCCTAACATCTGGAAAACATCCCAATGATATTTCAGTCTTAATTACACATGTGACTTTCTCTCTATTATCTGAGCATCGAAAATACTACAGTAACTTATAGTAAATACTATAGTACTTTTGAACCACACTAGAGTAAATTGTGTTGTACTGTATAAATTATAGCATCTACAACTCTATTAATGAATGTTCCAGCATACTATAGTCACTGATAAACTGTACTTTAGTTTTTACTACAGTAAACTGTGGTGTATTGTAGTATAATATACCCTATACTTGTAGAAAACTACAGCATTGGCTCATTTGTTTACATTACTGTAGTTGTTGTGTTACTATAGCAACTGTCGAATCACCACAGCAGATCAATTACTATTGTTGTTGTGTTACCATAGCAACTGTAGAATCACCACAACAGATCAATTACTATAGTTGTTGTGTTACCATAGCAACTGTAGAATAATCATAACATATCAATTACTGTAGTTGCTGTGTTACCATAGAAACTGTAGAATCAACACAGCAGATCAATTACTGTAGTTGTTGTGTTACCATAGCAACTGTAGAATCACCACAACAGATCAATTACTATAGTTGTTGTGTTACCATAGCAGCTGTAGAATCACCACAACAGATCAAATACTATAGTTGCTGTTACCATAGGAACTGTAGAATCACCACAGTTGATCAATTAATATAGTTGCTGTGTTACCATAGCAACTGTGGAATCTCCACAACAGATCAATTACTGTAGTTGTTGTGTTACCATAGCAACTGTAGAATCACCACAACAGATCAATTACTGTAGTTGTTGTGTTACCATAGAAACTGTGGAATCACCACAACAGATCAATTACTGTTGTTGTTGTGTTACCATAGCAACTGTGGAATCACCACAACCTAACAATTACTATTGTTGCTGTGTTACCATAGCAACTATACAATCACAACAACAGATCAATTACTATTGTTGCTGTGTTACCATAGCAACTATAGAATGACAACAACAGATTAATAACTATAGTTGCTGTTACCAAAGCATCTGCAGAATTGCCACAACAGATCACTTACTATAGTTGCTCTGTTACCATAGCAACCATAGAATGAACACAACTAATTAATTAATTATAAGTGCTGATTAACTAATAAGTGATTTCCACTCAAAAAGGCAGGGCTGATTTTTTTCAAATAGATTTAAATTATACATTATTTTAACCAAACAGTGGTGTTTGTGCATATTTGACCCAACATTGGGTTACAATAACCCAGCTTTTTTATTAGAGTGTACTATAGTATGGTTCAGAAGCACTACAGTATTTCCTATAAATGACTACAGTATTTGTGTTCTTCACGTGGGTCAGTCTTATTCAGTCTCTGAATATGGTTTTGTCTGTATCATCTGCAATAGTTGATGTTTAATGGTTCATATCTTACACTATGGTATGTTTAGACAACAGTATCCTCACAGAAAGTCCCGTTCTGCTAATTAAAAGCAAGATTCAGTGTCTTTGTTTCATATCAACAGTGTTCCAGAAGTCAATAAATGGTTGATAAATCAGTATAAACACCACACTAGAGTTCTGAGCAGTTGGTTTGTAGGAGCGCTGAATCAAACCACTGATAAAGTCTACAACGCTGATCTGGAGTCAGTAGCTCTGCTTGAGATGAAAATGAGTCTTCTTGAAGGATCTCAGTAGCACTTTAGTTTCTGGATGGTTGAATAAACGCTGAATAATAGTTTCTCAGCATGGGTTATAGTGTCCTTATGGCCACGGGGTACAGCAGGGACATGTGCTCGGCTCCTTTAATGGGTAGTTTGCGGCTGGAGTAATAGTGGATGATCTCAGGAACGCTGTCAAACAGGCAGCTGTTTTGACCCAGCACATACTTATTGTCTTTGGTCCGTGAGAGTTTCATATGCATGAAGCCCTGGCTGCTCCTGCACAGAGAGAAAGAGAGATTTAGGGTTATTGAAGAAGAGAGAGACAGAGAGAGAGAGGGAGAGAGACAGTAACCTTTCTTTTGGTGTACAAGTTTATTTATTTATTTATTTATTTATTTGGATATTAGGATTATAATTATTATTATAAGCAATAATAATTGATGCTTTTATTTATTTTAAATTCTTTTATTATTTATTTATTTATTTGTTTATTTATTTATTACATCATCATGTTTATTTATTTATTTAATTATTTATTTATTTATTACATCATCATGTTTATTTATTTATTTAATTATTTATTTATTTATTACATCATCATGTTTATTTATTTATTTAATTATTTATTTATTTATTACCATCATAAGTAAGATCATTTATTTTATGATGTACTTTTGTGCAAGTTTTTATTTATTTATTTATTTATTTATTTATTTATTTATTTATTTATTTATTTATTACCATCATCATGTTTATTTATTTATTTATTTATTTATACCATCATCATGTTTATTTATTTATTTATTTATTTATTCATTTATTTATTTATTTATTTATTTATTTATACCATCATTATGTTTATTTATTTATTTATTTATTTATTTATTTATTTATTTATTTATTTATACCATCATTATGTTTATTTATTTATTTATTTATTTACTTATTTATATCATCATTATGTTTGTTTATTTATTTATTTATTTATTTATTTATTTATTTATACCATCATCATGTTTATTTATTTATTTATTTATTTAATTAAATATATTAAATATTTTCCTGTTACTTAAAAGAGAAACTGAAGCAAAATCATTTCATATATGTGGGGATGTAATTCATTAATTAATACCATCATTATGTTGATTTATTAATTTAATAAAAAACACTAAATATTTTCTTGTTACTTGAATAATTTCTTCTTATATGCTGTGATGTTATTTATTTGGATATTATGTGTACTATATACTTATTATTATTACTTTGGCATCACTGCAATAAAGCAACTTGAACTTGACCTTTGAGAGGTTAATAAAGAAAACAATGTTTGATTAGTTTGTCAGACAGCGGCTCTCATTGGCAAGCGCATCACGTGTGTGTGTGTGTGTGTGTGTGTGTGTGTGTGTGTGTGTAGCAGGAGATGCACAGCTTTAATGAGCGCCGCTGTACAGCCTTTTAAATGTTCTCTCAACGGGACACTGAATGCAAAGCAAATTAAAAGCCAAGGACAGAGAGAACCTGCACACCTGACACAACCTGTGGGAACGAAAGTCTGATTATACTGCTGTGCAATATTATTAACTGAACTGAACTTCAACACTGAAAACTGAACTGACACTGTTTCAATTTACTATAATCTTCTATGTGAAGCTGCTTTGACTCAATCAACATGGTAAAAGCGCTAGATAAATAAAGATGAATTACGCTATGGAGGAAAAGACTGTGTGCTTGTCTTGAGAATGCTGGATATTACTTATAGAGATTTAAGACTTTTAGACAAAAACCTAAAAAGATATTTGTATATAATAAACACAGACATTTCCCAGAGAGGGGTTGCAGCTGGAAGGGCATCCGCTGCGTAAAACATATGCTGGATAAGTTGCTGGTTCATTCCACTGTGGTGACCCCAGATTAATAAAGGGACTAAGCTGAAAAGAAAATGAATGAATGAATGAATAAACACACACACACACACACACACACACACACACACACACACAGACACACACACACACACACACACACAGAAACACCCAGAACACAGCCACAAATTATATTATGAAACTTCAGAAAATGGAAAAGCAAATGAAAATAAAATAAAAAAAATTAAAAAGTAAAATAAAAATGTAAATAAAAATACAAAAAGAAAAAAGCAATGTAAAAGCTAAATAATAATAATAGTAAGCATTATTATTAGTATTATTATTATTTAATTGAGGAAACGATACAATTTAGAAACAAAAAGCGTCAAAAAAATGGAAAAATAAGTAAAAATCTAAAGAAAATAAAAAATAACTGAACGTAAAGTAAAAAAAATGTAAATTAAAAATATAAAAATAAAAAATATATAAATATATTACAATTATTTATGTTAATATAATTAATTATTAATAATAATATGTAATATTAATTATTTAATTGAAGCAAAGCTGTAAGTTAGAAAAAAGATACCAATAAAAAACAAAACATAAAATGCCTCATATTGTGCATTAAAAATATATTCTCTACACAAAATAAATAAATTAATAAAAATATGAACATATATATATGACAGTCCATCAGTCAGCGAGCCCATCTCCTGTAAGAATATCCTTCAGTCAGAGTGATTATCATTAAATATAAATCATCTCCTGCATTACTGCTCTGTGTGTGACGAGCTGCTGTCATTAACGGCTCTTCATCATCATTACAGAGATGAGAAACCCGAGATCTGCTTCAGCACACACAAAACCTCTGCTAAAAGCATCTAAAAGCTGAAGCGTTGGTCATCAATCCCTGATCTGTGGTCAGCTCATCTCTATAATAACAGAGCACTTCTGTTCTGCGGCTGATGAAGTGCACTGTGATGCTCACTATCCTGACTGGTCAAATGGTTCTACTCTGATCTGATTGGTCAAATGGTTCTACTCTGCTCTGACAGGCCAGATTTTAGTGTATTGTTATTGGTCAGATTGCCCTACTCTGCTCTGATTGGTCAAATGCTTTTACTCTGCTCTGATTGGTCAGATTGTTCTACTCTATTCTGGTTAGTCAAATGGTTCTACTCTGTTCTGATTGGTCAGCTCACTCAATGTGTTGTGATTGGTCAGATGGCCCTACTCTACTCTGATTGGTCAAATGGTTCTACTCTGCTCTGACTGGCCAGATTTCAGTGTGCTGTTATTGGTCAGATAGTCCTCCTCTGCTCTTATTGGCCAAATGCTTTTACTCTGCTCTGACTGATCATATAGCTGTGCTCTGATTGGCTTTTTCCTCTGTTTTTGTTAGTTGGTTCTCTGTGCTCTAATTGGTCAGATTTCTAAGTGCGTTGTGATTGGTCAGGTGGCCCTACTCTGCTTCGATTGGTCAGATAGTTGTGTTCTGATTTGTCTGATGACTCAGCGTCTTGTGATTGGTCAGATTCTGCTCCAATTGGTCAGTTGTTTCTACTCCTCTCTGATTGGTCAGATCTCTTAGTATGCTTTGATTGGTCAGATGGCACTACTTTGCTCTGATTGGTCAGATAGCCTTCCTTTACTCTAATTGGTTATACAGCTGTTCTCTGATTGGTCAGATGCTTATACTCTGCTCTAATTGGTCAGATAAGTGAGCTCTGATTGGTCTGAAAGCATAAATTCTGATTGGTCTGAAACCTCTCTTCTAATCTGATGGCTGTTCTCTGATTTGTCAGATGGATCAGCGTTTTGTGATTGGTCAGGTGACAATAGTCTGCTCTGATTGGTCATAAACCCCAACACTCATTAGCATACCGGAATTTCAGCTCTGCACTTGTAAACAATGTTTTGCAGAGATTTCACAACCAGCCACATCACATGCATCACGATCAGGTTTGGTTTTCAGCTCTTCATCAAAACGATAATAGAGCGGGTCTTTCAGGCATCACAGAGGACACCCTCGTCATCACGGCCACTCCATTATTCTCTTTAACACAAGGATTCATTCACCTCATAGATCTGAGAGGTTTATTGTGCTTCACGAGGACGCCTGTCTGTTCACTGTTACTGTAGAGAATCTGCAAATCTGAATATCCGTCAAGTGTTTGACTCATTAGCTGCATAGAGTCAAGTGTTCAACTGCTGTCATCTTTAAAAGGGTTCAATAGGAGTTAAGAAGTATTGACGGCAGCGCTGACATGCTGTCGATAAACACACAACATCATTTTGACTCGGCTGTCGGCTTGTGGAAACAAATAAAAATATCCACTTCAGTCCCCGAGGGCTTAAATACAGAAAGGTGCAACTATTTTAATATTAAAGGGATATTTCACCCAAAAATGAAGATTCTGTCATCATTTAATCTTGTTACAAACCTGTAGAATTTACTTTTTTTACTGTTAAACATAATATATACACCAGTCGTCTTTTATTCCCCCGAAATATTCACTTTAATGCATCTGATATGTTTAATGAGCTGTAATTAAAAAAAAAAAAATCAAGATTATATAAATACACAACAAGATGTTCCCAGTTAAAATGCAGACGAAAATAAACATATATATATATGTATATATATATATATACACTGGTGACATGGTGGCTCAGTGGTTAGCACTATCGCCTCACAGCAAGAAGGTCGCTGGTTCGAGTCCCGGCTGGGTCAGTTGGTATTTCTGTGTGGAGTTTGCATGTTCTCCCCGTGTTGGTGTGGGTTTCCTCCGGGTGCTCCGGTTTCCCCCACAGTCCAAACACATGCGCTATAGGGGAATTGATACACTAAATTGGCCATAGTGTACGAGTGTGTGTGTGTGAATGAGTGTGTATGGGTGTTTCCCAGTACTAGGTTGCAGCTGGAAGGGCATCCCCTGTGTTAAACATATGCTGGATAAGTTGGCAGTTCATTCCGCTGTGGCGACTACTGATGATTAAACAAATTGATTGGTGAATATCTAAATACTTTTGCATATATGAGTGGCTATTTGTAAACGTTGAGATGATTCATTCAAGTGACTGATTCATTCAGGAATGAAGTAAATGACTCTTATGAACAGATCATTGAATCATCGGTTCATTCAAAGCAGATTCCATCTTAAAGAAACACCACTGTGTTGATTAGAGAAACAAATATAATATTTTCTGTCAAAATAGACTAAAACAGACACATTATTATTATTATTATTATTATTATTATTATTATTATTATTATTATTATTATAGTATAACAATATCAACCTACTTACTGAACTTTTGTACCACACGTTTTTAAATAAGTATCACATTTGCACATGCACATGCACTATAATAAAACAAGCGCTTAGATGATATTATCACATAAATAAATCCCATTTACATATTTCTCATTTACATATTCCATATTTTATATGTTCAGGTCATATAACTGCATTCTTATAGGCTAGAACGTTAATATGGATCTGAAATGGCTGCATTAACAATATTAGCAATATTTGATCATTCATTCATTCATTCATTCATTCATTTTCTTTTCGGCTTAGTCCCTTTATTAATCAGGGGTCGCCACAGTGGAATGAACCGCCAACTCATCCAGCATATGTTTTACGCAACGGATGCCCTTCTAATTGCAACCTATCGCTGGGAAACACCCATGCACAGTCAATCACACTCATACACAATGGCCAATTTAGCTTACCCAATTCCCCTATAGCGCATGTGTTTGGACTGTGGGGGAAACCAGAGCACTCGGAGGAAACCCACTTGATCACGGGGAGAACATGCAAACTCCACACAGAAACACCAACTGACCCAGCCGAGGCTCAAACCAGCAACCTTCTTGCTGTGAGGAGATCGTGCTACCCACTGCGCTCTCACGTTGCCCATTAGCAATATTAAAATAAAAATATGACTTTTATATAATAATATTGCTAATATTTGTAATGCAGCCACTTCAGACCTATATTAACTTCCTGGTGTGAATGCAGTTATATAACCTGAACATTTAAATATTTAATATGCAAATGAGCAATATGTAAATGTCTGATATTTATATTATAAGTAATATCTTGTAATAAGTAATATTATTATTAAAACATTACTTTATATATTATATTGTGGGCGACTCAGTGGTGCAGTGGGTAGCGCTGTCGCCTCACAGCACGAAGGTCGCTGGTTCGAGCCTCAGCTGGGTGAGTTGTACAGGTGAATTGGGTAAGCTGGCTGTAGTGTATGTGTGTGAATGAGTGTGTATGGGTGTTTCACAGTAATGGGTTGCAGCTGGAAGGGCATCCGCTGTGTAAAACATAACCTGGATAAGTTGGTGGTTCATTCCACTGTGGCGAATAAAGTGACTGAGCCCAAAAGAAAATGAATGAATGAATATTCTATTGTATATTACACATTATTTTATTTTTATAGCTCTACATTTTTGCACATTTCTATACGTTTATTTTATGTGTTAACAGACAGAATTTTCCTCATAGCCCGCACTTGGTTTCACCTGGTAGATTTCTTTAACTTACAGCCTTCATTAATGCGCAGAGCTGATGTTAATTAAAGCTGAGGAGATTGATGCACCCATACTCTGAGGAAGCTGATAAACCTGCTGCTGGTTTTATGGTACATCAGATGAGCAGAAACTGCAGATGAGCTCCGGCGTTATCATGTCTTTAAACTACAAGCCCAAAAGAGTGTATTTCAGCAGTGACCTGTTCTCCGGTTCCTCACAGCGCTCGTGGTCCTGCTGCCGATGTGCATTAGGGCAGCGCTAATTCATAAACTTTTACTCTCCCTCCATTCAGAGGAGATTTATTTCACTCCCTTCAGCCGTTCTGTGTCTTTCTCCGTCCATAAAGCAGGTCAGCGATAAAAACCTCTTTGCCTTTTAAGACCTTTAAGAGACTCGACTCGTTCATATCACTTACTGCCCGCTCGGAGCCACAAATCAGATTGAGAAAAATCGCTCCGCTGCATGTGAGCAAAACACTCTGACAGCACTATTGCACTCAAATAGACAATACTGGTGCATGCTTTTGGTCATTAGCATATTTGGACATATTAATGATAATTCTGTGGTGAAACAAATACTGTATACTAACAAAAAGCAGGTTTTATTATATATATTTAAGATATGAATTAATATTATTATTAAATTCAAAATCAGCTTGACATTTTTAAAGAGTGTATTTATTTTAAGCAGTAAACAATGCTGTTGATAATGATATGCTAATAACACTGTTTTAAACAATGTACTGAATACATTTAAGTGAATCAGTGCATTAGAGTTACTGAATCAGAGCATCAAGTGAATCAGTGCATCAGAGAATCACTGAATCAGAGCATCAAGTGAATCAGTGCATCAGAGAATCACTGAATCAGAGCATCAAGTAAATCAGTGCATCAGAGAATCATTGCATTAGAGCATCAAGTGAATCAGTGCGTCAGAGAATCACAGCATCAAGTGAATCAGTGCGTCAGAGAATCACTGCATTAGAGCATCAAGTGATTCAGTGCTTCAGAGAATCAGTGCATTAGAGCATCAAGTGATTCAGTGCTTCAGAGAATCAGTGCATTAGAGCATCAAGTGATCCAGTGCATCAGAGAATCACAGCATCAAGTGATTCAGTGCACCAGAGAATCAGTGCATTAGAGCATCAAGTGAATCAGTGCATCTGAGAATCAGTGCATTAGATTATCAAGTGATTCAGTGCATCAGAGAATCAGTGCATTAGAGCATCAAGTGATTCAGTGCATCAGAGAATCAATGCATTAGAGCATCAAGTGATCCAGTGCATCAGAGAATCACAGCATCAAGTGATTAAGTGTACCAGAGAATCAGTGCATTAGAGTATCGAGTGATTCAGTGCATCAGAGAATCAGTGCATTAGAGCATCAAGTGATTCAGTGCATCAGAGAACCAGTGCATTAGAGCATTAAGGGATTCAGTGCATCAGAGAATCAGTGCATTAGAGCATCAAGTGATCCAGTGCATCAGAGAATCACTGAATCATAGCATCAAGTGATTCAGTGCATCAGAGAATCAGTGCATTAGAGCATCAAGTAAATCAATGCATCAAAAAATCAAATGAATCAGTTCATCGGAAAATCAATGCATCTGTGAATCTGAGCATCAAGTGAATCAGGGCATCAGAGAATCATTGAATCACAGTATCCAGTGAATCAGAGCCTCAAGTGAATCAATACAGCAGAAAATCAAGTGAGTCAGTGCATCAGAGAATCTGAGCATCAAATGAATCAGTACATCAGAAAATCAGAGCATCAAAGAATCGGTGAATCAGAGCATCAAGTAAATCAGTGCATCAGAGAACCATAGAATCAAATGAATCCATCAGATAATCCGTGAATCAGTGCATCAAGTGAATCAGTGCATCAGAGAATCATTGAATCACAGTATCCAGTGAATCAGAGCCTCAAGTGAATCAATGCAGCAGAAAATCAAGTGAATCAGAGCACCAAATGAATCAGTGCATCAAAGCATCAAGTGAATCAGAGAATCAGTGCATCAGTGAATTAGAGCATCAAATGAATCGGTACATCAGAAAATCAGAGCATGAAGTGAATCAGTGCATTAGAGAATCAGAGCCTCAAGTGAATCAGTGCATAAGAGATTTTGTGAATCAGCGCTTCAAGTAAATCAATGCATCAGAGAATCATTGGATCAGACCATCAAGTAAATCACTGAATTAGACAATTAGTAAATCAGAGCATCAATTGAATTAGTGCATTAGAGACTCGCTAAATCAAAGCATCAAGTGAATCAGTGCATCAGAGAGTCAGTAAATCAGCATCAAGTGAATCAGTGCATCAGAGAATCAGTGAATATAAGCATCAAGTGAATCAATGCATCAGAGAATCATTGAATCAGAACATCAGAGAATCAGTGCTACACAGAATCAGTGAATCAGAGCATTAAGTAAATCAGTGCATCAGAGAATCAGTGAATATAAGCATCAAGTGAATCAATTCATCAGAGATTCATTGAATCAGAACATCAGAGAATCAGTGCTACACAGAATCAGTGAATCAGAGCATTAAGTAAATCAGCGGATCAGAGAATCAGTGAATCAAAGCCTCAATTGAATTTGTGAATCAGAAAATCAGCGTATCAGAGCAACAAGTGAATCAGTGCATGAGAGAATGACTGAATCAAAACATGAAGTGAATCAGTGCATTAGAGAATCAGTATATCAGTGCATAAGAGAATCAGAGCCTCAAGTGAATCGGAGCATCAGAGAATGACTGAATCAGAACATGAAGTGAATCAGTGCATAAGAGAATCAGTAAATGAGTGCATAAGAGAATCAGAGCCTCAAGTGAATCAGAGCATCAAGTGAATCAATGCATCAGAGAATCACTGAATCAGAGAACAAGTGGTTTAGTTAACCAGAAAATGACGCCAAGTAATAAGTATGATAATTCACATCCAGCTGGTCATTACCACATCATTAGCATATTATTATTGCTAATATTGTACACTATTCCTTTCATAATATATGAAGCTTATATGGGGTGTGTGTTTGGTGCTGTTGCTCATCAGCGATGTGGATCACAGACTCATCATCGCCATGTGAATATTTGATCAGATCACAATGTGTGTGTGAAGTCTCAGTTTCTGCACGGCTGTCAGGTCTGCTTTAACTCAGATGTGCGTGTGTGTGTGTGTGTGTGTGTTTATACCTGCTCTCTCCTGCTGAGGCACTGATTCAGGCCAGATCTGACTGACTGCCTCTTAAATCGAGGTTTCAGGTTCAATATCAGTCGTGCTCTATTGACAGCTCTTGATTAGCACAGAAAATGAGTTGGAGTCGGGGTTTAGTTGAGGTTATGTGCTTCTGTTTAGATCCAACGGCTGGTATTATCATATAGATAGCATTACAGCACAAACAACACACTCCTGCAGGATAGATTTAGACGACAGATTTCCTACATTTAACTTCAATTTGTTTATTTGTTCATTTCATTTATTATGTAATTTACTTGTCTTTATGCATACACACACACACACACACACACACACACACACACACACACACACACACTTTTAAAAACATTTATAAAAGGAGTGTGTGTGTGTGTGTGTGTGTGTGTGGGTGTGTGTGTGTGCGTGTGTGTGTGTGTGTGTGTGTGTGTGTGTGTGTGTGTGTGTCTGTGAGCGTCTTACTTGAGTGAGAGTGAGAAGTCGTTCTTGCTGGTCTCGCTGTTTCTGACCAGATAACTGGCCTCTTTACACAGTCTGAGCAGAGCTTCTGCATCTGTACGGCTGATGGCACCATGATACCAGCTGTGGAGAAGAAGAGGACAGATCAGAGAATCAGAACATCTGGGAATCACTTAATCACTGCTTCAGAGAATCAGCAAATCAGTGAATCAGTGAATCAGAGCATCAAGTAATCAGAGGATCAGTGAATCAGAGGATCAGTGAATCAGTAAATCACTGCTCCAGAGAATCAGCAAATAGGTGAATCACAGTATCAGAGCATCAAAGAATCAGTGAATTAGAATATCAGAGAATTAGAGATTAAATGAATCAGAGAATCACTGAAGTGTAGTATAAGAGCATCAGAGAATCAGTAAGTCAGAAAATCAGAGAATCAGAGCATCAGAGATTTAATGAATCAGAAAATCAGCGAATCACTGCTTCAGAGAATCAGCAAATCAGTAAATTAAAGCATCAAATAATAAATGAATCAGAGTATCTGAACATCAGTGAATCAGAGCATCAGACAATCAGAGAATCAGTGAATCAGAGAGTCTGAAAATCAGTGAATCAGAGCATCAGACAATCAGAGAATCAGTGAATCAGAGAGTCTGAAAATCAGTGAATCAGACAATTGTTGAATAAGAGAACCAGTGAATTGGAAAATCAGAGAGTCTAAGAATCAGTGAATCATAGAATCAATGAATCAGTGAGTCTAAGAATCAGTGAATCAGAGAATCAATGAATCACAGAGTCTAAGAATCAGATAATCATTAAATCAGAGAGTCTATGAATCAGTGAGTCAGAGAATCAATTAATCAGAGAGTCTAAGAATCAGTGAATCAAAGAATCGATGAATCAGAGAGTCTGAGAATCAGTGAATAAGATAATTAGGAAATAAGAGAACCAGTGAATCAGAAAGTTAAAGAACTTGTGAATCAAAGAACAAAAGAACCGGTAAATCAGATAGAATCGGTGAATCAGAACAGATAAGAATCAGTGAATCAGTCAATCTCTAAATATTAAATCAAAGAACTAGAGAATAATGAATCAGAGAATGAAAGAAGCAGTGAATCAGAGAACCAGGGGATCAGAAAAACAGTACATTAGAAAATCAGAGAATCAGTGAATGAAATAACCTGTCAATAAGTGAATCAGAGAATCAGTGAATCAGAGAATCAGTGAATGAAATAACCTTTCAATAAGTGAATCAGAGAATCAGTTTCTAAGAAAGGGAAATTATTTAAAAAAAAAAGCTGTGAAACTTAGAATCAATGAATTAGTGAATCAGTTAATTAAAGAATCAAGTGAATCAGAGAACGAGTGAATCAAAACACCAGCGTGTGTGTGTGAGTGAGTGTGCATGTGTGAGACTCACAACTGTCCCTCGAGTGGCAGCGCGGGGTCGATTCTCTCTCCGACGCTCTGATCGACTGAACTCGTCTTCATGTTCACCAAACAGGCGCTGGAGTGACGCTGCAGAGGACGATTCTTCTCCACACCGTCAAACTGAACTATAATTCACAAAATACACAACATATACCATATAACACACGACAACACTGCTGCAAAACACTGACACACCAACTCAACACAACACATTACTGTCATTAAACACAGCCTTTCTCCTTACATAATGCAATGATTTCTGCCAATGTTTTTAATATTCATTCATTCATTCATTTTCTTTTCGGCTTCGTCCCTTTATTAATCAGGGGTCGCCACAGCGGAATGAACCACCAACTTATCCAGAACATGTTTAACGATTCTCCCGTATTTTACAGTTCTTTCCCGCTGTCATCCCGTAAAGGTATTTTCCTGTATTTCTCCCATAAGAGCCGATCCTCCCTATATGAAACCCATACCGCCGAACCACCAGGGGCCGCCTCTTACTCTTAAATATGAATCTGTTCTGTGCTTTTATTTCATTTAGGTATGAAAACACTGAAATAAACATAAAAATGTCGCGATTCATTTCCTTTTCATTACAGGCGCCGTTGCCCATATGCAATCCTCAAAACAGTCAGTTCATGTACCGATGCATGACTGTCAGCTGATGTGCTCCATAGTGATAAATAAATCACTATCACTGTTTCCCAACCGGATTCTGCACGCACTCGATTTGATGCGGAGCTCAAGTGGACACTGGGTTTTTTTTTTTTGGGGGGGGGGGGGGGGGGGGGGGGGTGCGTGTTTGAACAGATATATACACGTCATCATCATAATAATAATGATGATAATAATAATGGCGGTTCATTCCGCTGTGGCGACCCCAGATTAATAAAGGGACTAAGCTTAAAAGAAAATGAATGAATGAATAATAATATTAATAACATCTAGACATGTCGATCTTGTTGGGTTTTCTTTTAAACACAACTCATTTTGTCTTTAATGAGCATTAAAAAGTCAGCAAAGCAATCAAATGCATTCATTATAGATCTGTGCGTTTTTAAAGTGACGCTGTTATTTAATGTATACAGAACGTTTAAATTATACAGTGAAGAAAAGATGAATCAGATTTGATAACTTGACTCAATTTCTTTATAATAGCTAATCATTTTGATGATCTGAACTGTTTGCTAATTCATTTGCAGCTTTTTCTAACGTATACTAATTATTATATGCCTTGTAAATAATAAAAAACACGTATGACTGACCCTTTCAGCAGTTTATTTACAATAATACAGCTCCAGATGAACATATTTAATGTTTTGTTTGTTTTTGGGTTGGGGGGGGGGGGTCGGGGGGGCTATTCCTTATTTTCACATCCCAATGTTGACAGGTTTGCATTATATACATTTCAGTAGCCATTTAAGCTGAACACATTCAAACACAATGCTAGCTTCTTTTTCCTTTTGACATATTAACTTCCCACATTAGCAGATTATTTAGCTTCCTTTAAAGAAAAACTCTCTTCATTTTGACTGAAGACGAGACTAGATTTTGTGCTTGTCTAGAAAAAGCTTCTTGATTTAGGAATTTGTAGATATTTAGGCTAGAAACGAGACAAAAACTCAGAGTAAGAACAGCATATTTTGCAGAGGACCGTAATCTTAACACCATAATAATGTCACTTAACAGTAAACTGATATTAGTGACACCTAAAAATAATTACAAGTAAAGCCAAAGATGATCTGTGCCATGTCAAGGTCCAGATTGCTGTTATATACTGATGTTAAACAGCAGACTCAATGTTATTCCTCCAAAAACTGTGTTCATTTGGCAGGGATCTCTATTTCCAACTCTTTAATTGTAATCACAAACGTACTGGAAGGCATCCAAGAGTTGAAAATGAAATCAAAACTGTTGAAATAAAATCCACAAGCGAGCTGTAATTACTCCAGCATGGCATTACTCTCCGGAAAGAGTTTTTGAGGGAAAAAAAAACCCAACATGAGCTTGTAGGAGCAGCGATTGGCAGATGGAGCTCTGTGTGTGCCTGTGTGTGTGTGTGTGTGTGTGTTTTATTGAGCAGAAACTGACGAATACAAGCGCCGGAGGGATTGAAGCTCATCCCGCATGTGATGAAAGCAGATCCACTTCATAAAAACACTGAAAAGCAGTGAAGCGCAGTGACGGCGGCTCACGGGACGTCCTGCATCAAACACACTGATTTATACACACAATAAACACCTGTAGAGGAGTCAGAAATGCAGAGTATGCACACGAACCTTTCAGTAAGCCCTCTCATGTGCTTACCTACGCCATTAAACAAATGACCACTTATTTATTATGCAAAGAGATCCACTACTGACATGAAGACCAACAGAGAAGGAAAAGAGAGAAAAACAATAACATAAAAAGAAGTGTGTGTGTGTGTGTGTGTGTGTGTGTGTGTGTGTGTGTGTGTGTGTGTGTGTGTGTGTGTGTGCGTGCGTGCGTGTGTGTGTGTGTGTGTGTGCGTGTGTGTGTGAGATCTGATTTCATTAAAAATCATTGATCTTCACCGCCTGATTGATATGCAACATAAAAGTCACTGGTTCGAGTCTCAGCTGGGTCAGTTGGTGTTTCTGTGTGGAGTTTGCATGTTCTCCCCGTGTTTCCTCCGGGTGCTCCGGTTTCCCCCACAGTCCAAACACATGCGCTATAGGGGAATTGATCAACTAAACTGGCTGTAGTGTATGAGTGTGTGTGTGAAGTACTGGGATGCAGCTGGAAGGGCATCAGCTGTGTAAAACATATGCTGGAATAGTTGGCGGTTCATTCCGCTGTGGCGACCCTTGATAAATAAGGGAGTGAGCTGAGGCAGAATGAAAATAGTCTCATAACCCTTTCACTGGAGGTTTATCGGTGGTGAAAAACACTTGCTGTGCATAAAGCACATCAGTCTCTGTGTTGGAGGAAACTAAAGGGAGAAAATCAAAGCCCGTTGTAGAGCATCGGTTTCAACAGGAGACTCAGGGGTCACGGGGGTCACAGGGGTCACAGGGGTCGCAAGGGTCACAGGAAGTAGCTGTAGTGAAAGCGCTCATGTTTCTGATGGATTCATCTGTAGCCTCAAGCTACGGTGACCAGATTCACTACAGACAGACCTCTGACACACACACACACACACACACACACACACATCGTGCTCACACAGAGACACACACACTGTAAAACATACATTTCCTACTTGACAGTTTTAGTCTTGTTTCTAGTTCAAATATATAAAAATCCTTAAATCAAGAAGTTACAAATATAAAGAGTAATGTCATGCAAAAAGAGTTTGCATGTTCTCCCCGTGTTGGCGTGGGTTTCCTCCGGTTGCTCCGGTTTCCCCCACAGTCCAAAAGACATGTGGTACAGGTGAATAGGGTAAGCTAAATTGTCTGTAGTGTATGAGAGTGAATGAGTGTGTATGGGTGTTTCCCAGAACTGGGTTGCAGCAGGAAGCGCATCGCGCTGCATAAAACATTTGCTGGATAAGTTGGCGGTTCATTCCGCTGTGGCGAACCCTATTCAATAAAGGGACTAAGCTGAAAAGAAAATGCATGAATGAATCTGCCAATGGAGTAAGACAAATAAACTTTCTTCAAACTGTAAATTTCAGTATTTTCCTTCCTCCACTGGCAGATTATTTGGCTTGTTTTAAGGAAAACACTCCTCATTTTGTGTTGATTGTTCTGAAAACAAAACAAAACCTCTTATTGTCCAGAAAATGCTTCTTGATTTAGAAATGTTCGATATTTAGACTAGAAATAAGACAAAAACTGAGATGAAAATCCCACACGCTACACAAGTGTCAGTATTTTGATAACCGAAAACACATTTAAGACTTTCATGACAGTATAATTAGCAATATTGCACTTTATATGCTGTAACTGTGTTCAACGCTGATCATTAAAATATTTGACAATAATAAATATCAGTTAATTAAACATGCACATAGAAACCCGCTATTTTAAACTGTAATAATATTATAATGTTAGAAATAAGATAAAATATATAAATATTTAAATCCTTATTATGCTTAATTAGGCGGCACGGTGGCAGAGTGGGTGGCACGATCGCCTCACAGCAAGAAGGTTACTGGTTTGAGTCCCTGCTGGGTCAGTTGGTGTTTCTGTGTGGAGTTTGCATGTTCTCCCAGTGTTGGTGTGGGTTTCCTCCAGGTGCTCCGGTTTCCCCCACAGTCCAAACACATGCGCTATAGGGGAACTGATCAACTAAACTGGCCGTAGTGTGTGAGAGTTTGTGGGTGTTTCCCAGTACTGGGTTGCGACTGGAAGTGCATCTGCTGTGTAAAACATATGCTGGAATAGTTGGCGGTTCATTCCTCTGTGGCGACCCCTGATGATGAATTATGCTTATTTATTTATTTATTAAACACTGGTACCTTTTTATTTACTGCAAAGGCACTTTTTGAGGTCAGTGTATACCAGTTGTTCCCAAAGTGGGGGTCGGGACGCCCTGGGGGTTGCAGAACAATGACGAGGGGTCGCTTGGTGATTTCCAAAACTCAAATAGATTTTATTAAACTATTACAATTACCATATTTTAATCAAAAGTCCACAGAAGATAGTTACGTTAAAGAAACAACAACAACATACAAATAAAAATCCATTAGCCTTTAATTTTTTATATTAATATTAAATTTAATTAATAAATGATTATCAAAAATATAGGGTTATTAGACTGCTGCAGTTTTGTGTTGTCAATATGCTCATGTTTATATATGCCTATTGTTGTGTACGCAACATTTGTATATTTATAACCACCTAAAATGGAGGTCGCGAGTCACTGACATTGTTATTTTGGGGGTCGTGGGATGAAAAGTTTGGGAACCCCTGATGTACACCATGGTACAGAATCTGTCAATATTCATACTGATCGTGTTAGATGACATGAAAAGTGTTACGTTACTAGCACAAGCAAGGCTATATCACAGCATGTGCACATAATAAATCACTGACTTGGCACCACTGTAATGTTAGCCTCTCATGTAAACACAAAACAATCTGAAATCTTCATCTGACGCTGCATGTGCACGTGTAATCCAGAGGCGCTAAATGCATGACAATGAGTATTCAAATATTCAAGTGGATAAAAGTGCACCCACTTGAATATGAGCAGGGATAACTGGCATTATGATCATACAGCAGTGTTAAAGTAGACTTGAAGAGCTCAGACTGTGTGTGTGTGTGTGTGTGTGTGTGTGTGTGTGTGTGTGTGTGTGCGTGTGTGTGTGTGTGTGTGTGTGTGTGTGTGTGTGTGTGTGTGTGCTGCATGAGTGGAATGTCATCATTTTTGTTTACTGTTTGGCATAAACTGTGTGCCGGTGAAGAAAAAGGCCTGTTGCCATGGAAACGCGCCTTTCAACCCCATCATAACTGTCAAATCACCATCTGAATGCTCTTTAGGAAGGAGGACGAGTGTGTGTGTGTGTGTGTGTGTGTGTGTGTGTGTGAGTGTGTGTGTCTGAAATGAAGGTGAGTGCTGGAAAATAAAACAAAAGCCGTATAACTGAAGGTGACAAGCATATTGTGACCCTCCAAAACACAAAGTGTGACCCCTACGTGACCCTCATGAAAATGTCTGTAACCATGGCAATAGCAGGGCCAATCAGCATTGGTCATGTGTGTGACATAAGTGCTGTAGCTGGATGCAGATTCAAATGCAGACGCAGACGGACACAGACTCAGACAGAGCCAGATGTAGATGTAGACGCAGACAGATGCAGACTTAAATGCAGATGTAGATGCAGACCAAAACACAGACTCAAACCCTAACATAGATGTAGCCACAGACTCAGATGCAGACTCTGACAGACAGAAAGACAGACTCAAACCTAGATGCAGAGGCAGACTCAAACACATAGATGTAGGCTCAGACAGACTCAGACTTAATCAGATTCAGACCCAGACAGACTCAAAGTCAGACATAGATCTGAATGCAAATAGATTCAGACTCAAACCCAGGTGTAGATGTAGATGCAGACAGACTCAGACTCAAACATAATTAGACTCAATCAGATTCAAACCCAGGCATAAATCTAAATGCAAACAGATTCAGACTCAAACCTAGGTGTAGATTAAGATGCAGACAAAGACTCAAACAGACTCAGACTTAATCAGATTCAGACTCAAACCCAGACGTAGATGTAGACAGACTCAGACGGACTCACACCCAGACATAGATCTAAATGCAAACCAATTCAGACTTAAACACAGATATAGATGCAGACAGACTCAAACTCAAACAGATTCAGACTCAATCAGATTCAGACTCAAACAGACTCAAACCCAGACATAGATCTAGATGCAAAGCAATTCAGACTTAAGCCCAGACCTAGATGTAGATGCAGACAGAGTCAGACTCAAACAGACTCAATCAGATTCAGACTCAGACAGACTCAAACCGAGACATAGATCTAGATGCAAACAGATTTAGACTCAAGCCCAGACGTTGATGTAGATGCAGTCAGACACAGATGCAGATTCCAACACAGATGCAGACAGACTTAGATTCAGACTCAGTCCCAAGCACAGACACAGCCACAGCCACCGACACACACAGATGCTGCCACAAACATATATATATATTTATATACAACCAGACACCGCCACATATGAAGACACAGATGCAGACTACTGCGCATGTCAGGTTAAACGTCAGTCTCTCTGCTTCACCTTCCTCTAACAAACACCCTTCACCATCACTCATAACACACCACAGCAAAACAGACAAAGCAGCCTGTCAAATAAAACTGAGAACAGTGTGTGTGTGTGTGTGTGACAGTGATGAAGCATCTGACAGGTGCATTCAGACAGAGTCGCTGATTTCATACAGTGACTGCTGACAGTAGGCAGTGGGCGTGTCCTCTGATTCAAAGTGAAGGAGAATTTAAATATGCAAATGAGCAGCACTTCCTGATTTTTCCAGATTATTTAAATTGTATTTACTATTTTCCACAACATATTCATAAGTGTGTAGTAATTTTCGGACTGTGATCTTCAGTTTAGTGTTAGATTAGTTGATCAGTTTTGTCTTTGGTACTGCCTAATCTAATGTCTCAGATATATATTACTGTAAAGCATCCTGTGGAGAATATTATAAAGAGAGATCTGTGAGGGGTGTAAACACTCATTAATGCTGAGCACTGTACACTCACCGGCCACTTTATTAGGTACACCTGTCCTTAACGCAAATGTCTAATCAGCCAATCGCATGGCAGCAGCTCAATGCATGTAGGCGTGTAGACATGGTCAAGACGATCTGCTGCAGTTCAAACTGAGCATCAGAATGGGGAAGAAAGGGGATTTAAGAGACGCTGAACGTGGCATGGTTGTTGCTGCCAGACGGGCTGCTCTGAGTATTTCAGAAACTGCTGATCTACTGGGATTTTCACGCACAACCATCTCTAGGGTTTACAGAGAATGGTCCGACAAAGAGGAAATATCCAGTGAGCGGCAGTTCTGTGGGCGCAAATGCCTTGTTGATGCCAGAGGTCAGAGGAGAATGGCCAGACTGGTTCCAGCTGATAGAAAGGCAACAGTAACTCAAATAAGCACTCGTTACAACCGAGGTCTGCAGAAGAGCATCTCTGAACACACAACACGTCCAACCTTGAGGCAGATGGGCTACAGCAGCAAAAGACTACACCGGGTGCTCACAATTTGGCCTCAACATCATGAAAGCATGGATCCATTCTGCCTTGTATCAGCGGTTCAGGCTGCTGGTGGTGGTGTAATGGTGTGGGGGAGATTTTCTTTGGGTCCATTAGTACCAATTGAGCATGGTGTCAACGCCTTGGTGTCAACGGCATCTTCTGATGGATACTTCCAGCAGGATAACGCACCATGTCATAAAGCACCAATCATCTCAGACTGGTTTCTTGAACATGACAATGAGTTCACTGTACTCAAATGGCCTCCACAGTCACCAGAGCTCAATCCAATAAAGCACCTTTGGGATGTGGTGGAACGGGAGATTGGCATCATGGATGTGCAGCCGACAAATCTGCAGCAACTGTGTGATGCTATCATGTCAATATGGAGCAAAATCTCTGAGGAATATTTCCAGTAGCGTCTTGAATCTGACACCAAGGATTAAGGCAGTTCTGAAGGAAAAAGGAGTCCAACCCGGTACTAGTAAGGTGTACCTAATAAAGTGGCCGGTGAGTGTATGTGCAAACAAACTCATCTCATACTTTCAGAATGTTAAGTACATGATAAAAGAGAACAGATGCAGATTAATAACATCTGTCACATTAGTGTATGTGTGTGTGTGTGTGTGTGTGTGTGTGTGTGTGTGTGTGTGTGCGTGTGTGTGTGTGTGAGTGTGTGTGTGAGTGTGTGTGTGAGTGAGTGAGTGAGTGAGTGAGTGAGTGAGTGAGTGTGAGAATCTCTGTTTCCTGATGAACAGCAGAAAACACTCTTGATCCAGTGCCGGACTGAAGCTCTGAGTTAAACCCTACAGCAGTAAATGAAAACCGGTATCAGATCAGAGCGACGGATGACTGAGGACAACTCACAGCGCAAACACAACCTTCATCAGGAGATAAGAGCATTTACACACACCTCACCAGGAGATAACACACACTGAGTGATCACACACACACCGCACCAGGAGATAGCACCCACACTGAGCGATCACAAGCACAAATCAGACACAAGCTGCTGTCCATCATCAGGATTCAGGTCTGAGTTTATACTAAAGACTCTCTGCACAAATGCAATTGTAGAACTAGTTTGCATTGTTTGTGTGTGTATTTGCACATGCGAATTGTGTTTTCCCCATTACTGCAACAACTGTCCATGTTAAAATAATCAGAAACTTGAAAATGTAGAATCACTGATAAATAAAGCAGTGATGTTAGAGCAGCGTTAGACATGGGTGTCCTGAATGCACACAGACGACTGGAGACTCATACAAATGACTCCGTTCTACACTAAAGCACACAGCGAGGGTTACATCTGAACACATTTACTAATTAAAGCCTCTAATTAATTCCCATCTCCTAATTTACTAATGGAAACGCGAGCAGGGCTCAGTGGGGAGACTGATCATAAATCAGCAGCGCAGTTAAATTCTCCATTCTCACTGAGTGCTTTCATATTCTGTATAATAACAGTGGGAATAGAAGATTAGGATTCACATTCAGAGTCACTCCGGACCCGCTGTTCAAGAAACACTCAGTTTGTGTTTTGGATCTGAATCAGAGTTTCTGTATTTCAGATCTGAATCCGTTTCTGTGCTTGGGATATGAATCAGTTTTTGTGTTTTGAATCTGAATCAGTGCTCTGGATCTGAATAAGAGTTTCTGTGCTTTGGATCTGAATCAGACTCTTGGATTTGAATCAGTTTCTGTGTTCTGGATCTGAATCAGTTTCTGTGTTTTGAATCTAAATCAGTGTTTTAGGTCTAAGTCAGAGTTTCTGTGCTTTGGATCTGAATCAGTTTTGCGTTTTGGATCTGAATAAAATTCTTGGATCTGAATCAGGTTCTGTGTTCTGGATCTGAATCAGTTTCTGTATTTTGAATCTAAATCAGTGTTTTAGATATAAATCAGAGTTTCTGTGCTCTAGATCTGAATCAGTTTTGTGTTTTGGACCTGAATCAGATTCTTGGATCTGAATCAGTTTCTGTGTTTCGGATCTGAATCAGTTTATTTGTTTTAGATTTGAATCAGTTTGTGTGTTTTGGATCTGAATCAGAGTTTCTGTATTTCAGATCTGAATCAGCGTATTGGAGCTGAATCAATTTCTATGTTTTAAATCTGAATCAGTGTTTTATGGCTGAAACAGAGTTTCTGTGCTTTGGATCTGAATAATTGTTTTTTTATCTGAATCAGTTTCCGTGTTTTGGATCAAAATCCCTTTCTGTGTGTTAAATCTGAATCAGTTTTTGTGTTTTGGATTTGAATCAGTTTTTGGGCTTTGGATCTGAATCCATTTTTGTGTTCTGAATCTGAATTAGAGTTTTAGAGATCTGAATCAGTTTTTGGATTTAAAAAAAAAAGTTTCCGTGTTTTGGATCAGAATCAGCATTTAGAGTTTTGGATCTGAATCAGATTGTGCTTTGAATCTGAATAAGGTTCTGGACTTTAGATCTGAATCAGAGTTTATGATCTGATTCAGAGTTTTTGATCTGACTCAGTTTGGTGTTTTGGATCCGAAACAGAGTTGATCTGAATCAGGAGTTTTGGATCTCAATCAGTGTTTTGGATCTGAATGAGAGATTTTGTGTTTTTGGTCTGAATCAGAGTTTTGGATCTGAATCAGAGTTTTGGATCTGAATCAGAGTTTTGGATCTGAATCAGAGTTGCTGTGTTTTGGATCTGAATCAGTATCTATGTTGAAATTGTGTTCTGTGATAAACCAGACTGAGTGCATTCATATTCAGCATTGTGGGGAGAGCAGATGAAGACACGGGTTCACATTCAGAGTCACTCCTGAGCCTCTGTTCAAGTGAAAAACACTCGCTTTTGTTTCTCGTCTTCATTAAAGCGCAAGAACACATTCACTGTGTCATACAAAAGAAAATAAAAGCAGGTCTCCACGGGTTCAGACCCCTCATAATCAAATCTAGATATCCTTTCATTATATTATTTCATATTCTACAGAGACATGACGCAGATATGAGCCAAAAAGAAAAGCCCGGAAAGCAGCAGCAATTAATTCAGCGCTGGAAACAAAGGGCTGTGGCTTTTCTTGAGGAAAACAAAAGAATCTGCTGATATTTATATGCAAATTTAATTTCTGGCCCATCAAATCACATGCAAAAATTAAAATCTCGTCAGATGGATGAGACAGCCTGTCACATGCTGTTCAGCTCTGAACAAAAGTATAAATGAAACACTAGTAGTAGAGCAGCTGCTGAGCGGATAAGTGCTGCTTTAAAACATGAAGTCTTCAGATAGATGTAATTCTTTAATCATTTAATCATGTGTGTGTGTGTGTGTGTGTGTGTGTGTGTGTGTGTGTGTGTGTGTGTGTGTGTGTGTGTGTGTGAGTGTGTGTGTGTGTGTGTGTGTGTGTGTGTGTGTGTGTGTGTGTGTATGTGTGTGTGTGTGAGTGTGTGTGTGTGTGTGTGTGTGTGTTTACCAAGCAATACAAGGGTTTGACACCTAATTAATATTTAAAGCAACACTTGTGGTAATAAATTAATGGCTAAATATGACTAAAGAACACAATTAATTTACATTTATTAATAGTATTTGAAACTAATAGTTTTCATTATTGATTTGAATTAGCTTTTATTTGTATATTTTAAAATTTAAATTTGAAATATTAAACATGTATTTTTTATTAGACTGTTGAATTGAAATACGCTAGTACCAGTTAGGTTTTATTTATTATTATTATTATTATTATTATTATTAATATTATTATTTAATGCTACCTTAATACCTTCTTAAAGCAGTGCTTTGAGCAATTTTGTTGACTAAATATGACTAAAATGAAAAAAACAATGACTAACATTTAAAATGAAGTTAGTAAATATGACGACTGAATGTAAAATATCTTGTGCAAAAACAAAAGATCTATTTCATATTTCTGAAGTAATGTTCACATACACTGTTTTAAGGTGAAGTTGAATGTTTTGATCTGAATTAGAAATAGTTTTTAATCTAAATCAGAGTTTCTGTGTTTTGGATCTGAATTGCATCTTTAGTGTTTTGGATCTGAATCAGTTTCTGTCTTATGGATATGAAAAAAAAGTTTCTGTGTTTGTTGATCTGAATAATAGTTATATTGTTTTTAATCTAAATCAGATTTTTACTGTTTTTAATCTGAATCACTTTCTGTGTTTTCCACCTGAATCTGTTTTGGATCTGAATCAAAGCTTTAGATCTGAATCAATTTCTGTGTTACAGATCTGAAAAAGTTTCTGTGGTTTAATTTGAATCAGATCTTTACTGTTTTTAATCTGAATCACTTTCTGTATTTTCCATCTGAATCAGTTTTGGATCTGAATCAAAGCTTTAGACCTGAATCAGTTTCTGTGTTACGAATCAGAAAAAAGTTTCTGTGTTTTCCACCTGAATCTGTTTTGGATCTGAATCAAAGCTTTAGATCTGAATCAATTTCTGTGTTACAGATCTGAAAAAGTTTCTGTGGTTTAATTTGAATCAGATCTTTACTGTTTTTAATCTGAATCACTTTCTGTATTTTCCATCTGAATCAGTTTTGGATCTGAATCAACTCTTTAGACCTGAATCAGTTTCTGTGTTATGAATCAGAAAAAAAGTTTCTGTGTTTTTAATCTGAATCAATTTCTGTGTTTTCCATTTGAATCAGTTTTTGATCTAAATCAAAGTTTTGGGTCAGAATCAGAGTTTTGGATCTGAAAAATAGTTTATGTATTTTTTAATGTGATTTAAGAGTTTTATTGTGTTAAATATTAATACAAATTTGACTCTTTTTGACCTGAATCAGAGTTTTGGATCTAATTCAGTTTCAGAGTTTCTTTGTATTAGGTCTAAATCTGAGTTTTAGTGTTTTAAGTTGGTGTTTTGTGTCTGAATCAGAGCTGGAGTTTCAGTGTTTTTAATCTGAATCAAAGTTTCAGTGTTTTTCTTGTGTTTTTGAGTCTCTGTCTCTCAGAAATGAGTCAGGCAGCAGCGTCGGCGGGTGATTTTACACATCTCTGTGAAATAACCCTTTGACCTGTTTATTCCTGTGAAAAAGCAGAGCAACGGATCATCTTACGGTTAATCTCTGAAGAAAAACCGCAGGCCGGATCAAGCCAGGTTAACTTACAGCCACCCGGCGTGCTTAAATACAGACGCTTAAATCCACACGCCGCATGGCCAGAAACAGATACCTTCAGTTCAGTCTCGTACATACAGCTGCAGTCAGAACTATTAGCCCTCCTGTTCTTTTATATTTCTTTTATATTTTCCCCAAATTTCTGTTTAACGGAGAGCAGATTTTTCAGCACATTTCTAATCATAATAGTGTTAATAACTCATCCTTAATAACTGATGTCTTTTCTCTTCATCATGATGACAGCACATAATATTAGACTAGATATTTTTCAAGACACTAGTATTCAGCTTAAATTCACATTTAAAGGCTTAACTAGGGTAATTAGGGTAAAGTTAGGGTAATTAGGCAAGTTATTGTATAACAGTGGTTTGTTCTGGAGACAATCCAAAACTAATATTGCTGAAGGGGGCTAATAATATTGAGCTTAAAATGGCTTTAAAACAATTAAAAACTGCTTTTATTCTAGCCGAAATAAAACTAATAAGACTTTCTCCAGAAGAACAAATATTATCAGACATACTGTGAAAAATTTCTGAACCTGTTCAACATCATTTGGGGAATATCTGAAAAGAAATTCACAGGAGGATGAATAATTCTGACTTCAACTGTAAATCTGGAGCCAGTTCACGACCGACACACAATACTGCCGTGGCGTCCCAATAAAACACACATGCACACACACACACCTCAGACGGAAACCTGAGGATCTGAACATCTGTAATCTCCAGGGTACGATGGCTTTCCCACATTCAGAGGAAAGAGACTGTATGATTGTGTTTCGCAGAGGTGTAAAGTGTGAAGGTAAATCGCTGAACGCCTCAGAAGAGTCAGACGCTCAGCTCTATTAAAGCCAATGAGGGGTTTGCAGAAAGCTGGACTCGAGCCCTTCATAATTTTCTGCTTCACTGCGAGCAAATGCTAAATTCTGATGGAAAGCAGCGTTAATGTCACAGCAGCCCATAGACTTTATCTCAGCATATGTGTTGAAGAGGCTGTTTGAGGAGCACAAACGCTACAGAAGAGCAATGATCTTCTACAGCAACAATAATGGCTTGTTTACACTCAGTTCAGTATGGGTCTTAAAGGAGACTTATTCTGCATATCTTTACAAAATCTATAATGCGTCTCTGTTTATTCTGGAGACAATCCAACACTAATATTGCTGAAGGGGGCTAATAATATTGACCTTAAAATGGGTTTAAAACAATTAATAACTGCTTTTATTCTAGCCGAAATAAAACTAATAAGACTTTCTCTCTTCTAGCTGCTGTTATCAGCCTCACGCTATTGTTTTCCTCATTCTAAAAGTCTTGATAACTCCATCATGCAGTTTTTCTGTCATTATTTCAGCTAACAGGACTGTAAATAAAGGATTTGTTGTGCTCTCCCATTCACTGCGCTCTGCATTTCCCAACTATGACCACGTCTGCTGTGGAGAAACACACTAATGTGAAAAGGGTCCAAACGCACTTCCACATCGCAGAATAAGGCCAATAGAGACATGCAGAATACGGTGGAGCAGCAGAACTGGAGCTGTACTGAGAGACGCGCAGACCCACCGAACTGCTGCTGCTGGGGGTCACAGGCGGAGGTGGAGGAGCTGGAGCCCGGAGAGGACGGAGCCTCCACTGCCTCCATCAGCAGAGGACTGGAGTTCAGCTGGCCGACCGGAGGAGGCCACGGCAGATCCTTGATCACTTTAATCTCTACTGCAGACGCACACACACACACACATATGCACACATACATGCACGCACACATGCGCAAATGTATGAACATGTGCACACACACCCACACACACAGAACAGAAGAGAAGAAAACAGAGGGAAAAGTCAGCATCAATAAAGCAGATCAGAAGTTCAAACACACACAGTCTGGAAACAGAAACAGGAGGAACCGCAGAAGGAAACACTGGAGAGCACTCAGGAACACACACACACACACACACACACACACACACACACACACACACACACACACAACACACAACACTCCTGCTGACTGGTCAAAAATGACCCATGACCACTTAAACAGAAGACAAAAGACTAAATTATATCTATTCTTTTATCTTCTTTTCTAAAATGACCCCAACATTAGATAAAAGTGAAGCATAATGTATTGTCATATTTGCATGAAGGCTGTAAACAGCTGGGTTGTCTCATAGGGGCAGGTTTAGAGCGCATTACAGCTCCACATCACTCCGCTGAATGATTAGAGTCATTTCACAGCTCACATCAGAACGCTTTGGAGGAGATGTGGAAGAAACTACACACAGGAGCAGTTTGAGGAGGACACACACCTGACTATTACACTCTCAAACACCGAAGCAGAGTATAAGCAGAATAATGCACATTGAATTACTCGACTGGAATGCACACCTGAGATAAAACAGCCACTACTCCACATCACCACCTCCGCTCTGCATTATTATCTACTGACGCAATGGCCTGTTTTCAGTTATTCTTTATATTATGAACACTTTCTAGACTATTCAGTCAGCTTTTCACAGAAAAATAAATACTGCATGATCATCAAGCTTTTAATAAAGGTTTATTTCCAGAACCTTCACTTTCTCTGTTCCTCTACGGTGAAATGAGCCTGTAAAACATATATGATCTTTAAAGAATGTTTATTATCTCTTATCATCTCTGCATAGCATTGCATATCTTGATCATATTTTAAATTATAGAGCTTTGATCATAGTAAGTAAGTAATGTGTATTTATATAGTGCATTAATCTAGTATGGCCATACACCCAAAGCGCTTTACAATCATGAGGGCGGGGAGTCTCTCCACACCACCACCAGTGTGCAGCTCCACTTGGGTAATGCGACGGCAGCCACAGGACAACAGCGCCAGTGCTTCACCACACACCAGCTATAGGTGAAGTGGAGAGACAGTGATGGAGCCGAGACAGTGATGGAGCCAATTCAGTGGATGGGGATGATTGGTATGCCATGATGGGGAAGGAATGATGGAGGGAATTTGGCCAGGACACCGGGGTTACACCCTTACTCTTTACCAGAAGTGCCATGGGATTATTAATGCCCACAGAGAGGACCTCGGTCTCATCCGACAGTATAGAGTCCCCTTCACTATGCTGGAGCATTAGCACTTACACAGATTGAGCGCCCCCTGCTGGCCTCACTAACACCACTGCCAACAGCAAGCTAGTTTTCCCATGTGGTCTCCCATCCAGACACTGACCAGGCTCAGCCCTGCTTAGCTTCAGTGAGGGAGCGCTCTTGGGCTGCAGGGTGATATGACTGTGATCATCTAAAAAAAATCATCTTAGACTAAGACATACAATTGGAAAACTGATATTTATATAATTTAATATATAATCATATTTAGCTTAGATCCTCTGAATAAAGCTGAGCTATTTCAGTTCCATACACTCACTATATCAAACAATACGAACCATAAAATCCTAATTAAATATATATAAAACCACATATGCAAACCGTATGACGAGAAGTCGTCTTGGAGAAAGGACATTAAGAAGTCTTTCAGGCATTTAAATGACTCTTTTACACTATATTCTCCGGCTCATTAGGAAAACACACACACTGTTCCACCTCCATATGCTGCTTTCATTACAGACATGTCAGATCTTGTCGAGTGTGTGTTATTCAAAGACAATAAATGTGTCTCCTGCAGCGTATAAAGCAAATGCACTTTTCTCTTTCTCTCTGTATTAATACAGTTGGATGTAATCTTGCGCCGGTGCAGTCGAGCAGTGACAGCAAATCTATTCTCAGGAGCGTCCCACTCATTTACAGAGAAGAGGATCCATATCAGAACAGCTCTGACACTGTGAGTCTACAGTATCTGCGGCACACAAATACACACGATTGGGCTGAATATGAGATGCTTTCATCGTCAACACAGTCAAAGTCACAGCAGAACAGAGCTGCAATCCATCATGCATTTAAAAAAAGCTACAACTTTAACTCAAATTAAAATGAAAACAAAACACTATGAGCTAATCCAACACAAGCTCACGGCAATT
Source organism: Danio aesculapii (assembly GCF_903798145.1). Taxonomy (NCBI): domain Eukaryota; kingdom Metazoa; phylum Chordata; class Actinopteri; order Cypriniformes; family Danionidae; genus Danio; species Danio aesculapii. The sequence continues at coordinate 22,937,466 of NC_079452.1, forward strand.
CAGAACTTTTTGCTTTAGTGGCTAATTCGCGTGAATTCGTACAATCTAATTTGTCCAATTTAGTAGGATTTGCTCCTCCCCCAATGACGATTTGGTTTAGGGGTGGGGTTAGGTGCCACGCCTCCTTTATAAAATCATATGAATTCGTACGAATTATCCACTAAACTGACAAAACGTAAAATAGTTACGTTTTCTCGTGAGATCAGGCTGGATAATCCCATTTAATAATAAACAGAACAAGTCAACGTATCTCAATGATACAAAACAACACTAATTCCTAGTTACTAAACCTAAAACTTTAACTAAAATCAAAAACAAAACAAAAATAAGCAAAACACTCTGAGCTAATTCAAAATAATAATCAAAACAACAATAGTCAGAATGTCTCAGTACAAAATAACACAAATAACCTAAAAATAACCCAGGTAAAAACTGATGAAAAGTGAATTTAGGCATAACAAAATGCATGTAATGTAAAAAATTAACATTGAATATTTACTTTTTTATGTCTAAATATTACATTCAAAAGTGTCATTCAGTGTTTTTGCATTTTCACACATTAAGTTAAGTATCCAATGGAACTAAATGCAAAAACAGTTCATATTAGCATGCATAATTAAATATGCTACATTAAAAGCACAGTATATAATATACGGCATGCTTTAAAACATTTGGGATAATCTACATACATAAGTCAAAATATATAAAACTGTTCTAGAGCTTTTTGGATATTTACATTACTATTTATGATCCCACCTTATATTAAGTGTCCTAAACTACTATGTACTACTACTATGAAATTAATCATTCATTACAATGTACTTATTGTGTAAATACATGTATTTACTGTGTACTTATGCTTGATTAAATAGCTGTATGTAATAACAACTGTAATTAACTTCTGTAATTACATTTGTAAATACACTCTTGACCATCCCTTACACCTTAACCCACCCTTAAACCTACCCATACCACCAAACCTGTCTATAACCCAACCCCTATCCCAACTCAAGAGCACCACAAGTGTTCTCAAATACATTATGAACACAGTAAGTACATAGTATTTATTTTTGATGCGAGTACATTAGTAGTTAAGGATATTGAGCATTTGAGTGATGCAGATAAATCTAAAAAAATAAATACAAATATGTAAACGTAACCCAAATACTGTGCATCTCCATATAGTACACAAATATATATGTTTGGTGCTATTTATCTTATGCTTATCAGCATAGCTTAAGTGATAAGACTCTGTAATTGCCTCTATTATAACAGATTAGAAAAGAAGCATCTCAGCGATGTGAAAATAACTCTCATAATTAGTTTCCAAAATAAATCGATGCACAATTAAGGCATTATAACATGACGACATGCTAAATAAAATAAAAATATATTGATTTTGATTCTCTAATCAATGCATTTACAGTTATTAGTGTTTGTGAAGATTCATTTAAAGGAGCATTATAAGCAAAAATAAAAATTGGAAAGCACAATAACAGCAAACATGCAATATCAGCTGATAAATATAATAAAAACGCAATGTATATTATCCCTATAATGCACACAAAAAACACTTTATTATATGATACTGCAATTTAATGTAAAGTACAGTCAAGCACAGAGTTAAATGACTATTATATAAAGCTTGCATGCATTATTAATTCTTACAACTACAGTTAAAGTGCACATACTGTGACATGACATGCTGTGTAATTGACTATATTATAACTGCATTAGAAAAGAAACGGTGCATGCATTATTAATTATTTGGGCACATATAGTAGTTTTTTACACTGTGATTCTTTCAGTGTTTGGTTCTGGTTATGAATGAATGAACATTCCTGTGGCAGTTCATTAAAAACACACTGTCTGTTGAGGGAATGAGATGTTTGCTGTCACTATGTATGTGTTTGGACTCTCAGTAGTGATTATTAAACCACACTGAACTGAGCTAAACTGAACTGAGCTTAAACACTAAAAACTGAACTACACTGTTCCTATTTACTATATACTGTGACCTTTTATGTGAAGCTGCTTTGACACAATCTACATTGTATAAGCGCTATACAAATAAAGGTGAATTGAATTAAATTGAACTATGTCACTATATTGCATGTCTTTTTATTAACTCTTGTGTATTTGACCCTTTCATTATGTTGGTGGCTGTTTTTGCCCCAAATGGCTTCAATTATAGTGACTTTTTTTAATTGCAAAGCCATGACAGCATCTCATTTCAAAGCATTTTCTTAAAATATGTGTCAAAATAAAAAGTTTTTCACCAAAAATCATCACATTTGCTGAAAGACAGAGAAAGTTGTGGCCAAATTAAGCCTCAAAATCAGACAAAATCAGCCCAGAGTGGATGAAAACGACCCAACAGCACACATGGGTTAATGAAACAATAAACAAATCCCTTCATTCTGTGCGTCTGACGGAAACAGAGCTCGACACGACACACAATCCAAAACAAACAGAAGATGCAAACAAATGCCTCTCCCGCGGGCCGGGCAAACACACACACACACACACACACACACACACACACACACACACACACACACACACACACACACACACACACACACACACACACACACACACACACACACTTATGATTCATTTGGCATCGTTGCTGCTTTCAGCGCTTGACAGGAGAGACAGGAATAAATAAAGCTGGCAGTGTGTGGCGCGGCCTGTCATCCTCAGCAGCCGATAAACAGGCAATAAACTCGTCCTTGTCTTTGACTCCAGCGGGGAATCATTTAACAAACTCACAGGATAAGACCACTAGACTTCTCAGTATGTAGTGTTCTGTCCTTGTTTTACTGCAAATACAAGGAACAATTCCAATCAACACGAGTACTAGAGAGATCGTGTGGTGATTATTTCCACCAGCAGAGGGAGCTGTGAGGTACAACAAACAACTAAAAGTGTAATGATTCACTGAATTCACAATTCGATTCAATTCACGATTTTGATTTCATGATTCAATTTTACAAAACAAGAGTGTAGATATTACAAAGTAAATAAAAATATGTATATTTAATTAAGATATTGATGCAATCATGATTATTTTCACCAGCAGAGGGGGCTGTGAGATACACCAAACAGGAGAAATGATTAACTGAATTCATGATTCGATTCAATTTACGATTTTGATTCCACAGTTCAATTTATATATATATTTCTATACATATTACACAGTAATTAAAAATATGTTTTTCTTCATTAGGATATAGATGCAATCATGATTATTTTCACCAGCAGATGGGGCTGTGAGGTACAACAAACATGGGAAATGATTCACAGAATTTACGATTTGATTCAGTTCATGATTTTGACTTTGCATTCTCAATGTCTCGGAAAATGCTGACTTAAATCTAAATAGTTTTTAAATGTTCGCGTTTTTAGTCCTAAAGATTATATTGTTGTGCAAACGAACAGGCAAAACATAAAGGTGTCCCGTGTTCAGCTGAAAATGTTGTCATGTTAGCAAACAGGCAAAGTGTATAAAACGTGTGCTGTTTCTGGCTGAAAACTTTGTTGTATAAACACAGACAAAATACATCATGTGTCCCATTTTTGTCTGAAAACATTATGTAAACGAACAGGCCAAATATATAAAAAGTGTGCTGTTTTTGCCTGAAAACGTTGAGTAATCGGACATTTAAATCTTGTATGAAAGCATTGTTGTCACTTCCGGTTATGGCGCGCGGCTGAGAGGACGCACGAGGAGAGCTCGCTGCCAATTTCCTGAACAAATCCTTATAATAAACCCAAACCTGTACGTAACCATTTGAGATAATATAAAACATGCCACCGAAAGCAACCAAGCCAGGACAACAATCGAAGTCACCGACTCAAGTTGAAGGAGAGAAAACTAACAGACAGATGAGGTACAGAGCGCAGCTAACGCGACCACACACGACGTCATTTTAAGTGCAATGAACTCTTTGAGAGCCGACTTTTCTAAGCAATCCACAGAAATGCTAGATGCCATAAAAAGTATACAATCCGATTTGGTGGCTCAGTCGAAAAGAATTGGGGAAACCGAGGAAGACGTCACAGCTCTCCAGCACAAAGTTAAAAAACAGGAAGAGGTAACTTCATCTTTGCGCAACAAAGCACAGGATCTGGAAGATCGCAGAAGGCGCTTCAATTTGCGGCTGGTGGGTCTACCTGAAAAGACAGAAGACTCGGACACATGAGCTTTTCTTGAAAACTGGCTGCCAAAAATTGACCGCCACTTTCGACCATGCGCCGGTTACCGAACGAGCTCACCAGATCGGACAAATACACCCTAATCTCCCAACAACTCCGAGACCGAGACCAACTCCGAGACCTACTGTAATGAAGTTCCTGAATTACGAAGATAAAGAAAGCATTGTTGTTGTGTAAACAAACAGACAAAAGGTATAAAGAGCTTCATCTTGACTGGAAAAGTTTTGGGGTAAACGAAAAGGCAAAACTTTTAAACAAGTGGCCCAGTTTGACTGAAAACCTTGTGCAAACGACCAGGCAAAATATGACCCATTCTGACTAAAAACAATGTTTTTGTGTAAACAAACAGACAAAACGTATAAAACCGTCCCCTTCGACACAATAAAATGAGCTACATCATTTGTCCATACACAGACTCTCTCTCTGACAGTGACTATAACACACACTCCTGCCACAAGTCTGATTAAAGAGCTAATTCTCAGTCGGTGCCGCAGATTAGTGTGTAATTGTTTTGGGAGAGCAGCTCTGAACACACACACACACACACACACACACACACACACACACACACACACACAGGTCTCTGACGGTGAAGAGATGGATTGTGCTGAAGGTGAATGCGGTTAAGATGCTGAGGCGCAGTGTGTGTGTTCGGCGTTTCTGACAGCGTTTGCTCTGTGACTGCAGCATATTGTGTGTATCAGAGCTGAAGGAGTGTGATGTAAACAGCAGAACAGGAGGACGACGTGTGTTTTGTCTTGTTTTCACACACTCCTTCGCTTGTTTCAGGGCTCTGGCAATGGTTTTGGCTTCTACTCAATGTGAAAACACAAAAACCGAGCTGAGGATATGTTGGGAGGCAGTCGAAGAGTTGCTGGAGTAGCTTTTGTGCATATTCGAACGCTCGAGTGATTATAAAGTAACTCTTTAATGCAGTGTTTTTTTCTCTCTGCTTTCATCATGCATGCATTCCATATCTATAACTGCATGCAAAGTCTGTTCAATATTTATTACATGTTCCATATTGTTGGTGTGGGTTTCCTCCGGGTGCTCCGGTTTCCCCCACAGTCCAAACACATGTGCTATAGGGGAATTGATCAACTAAATTGACCGTAGTGTATGTGTGTGTGTGTGTGTGTGTGTGTGTGCGTGAGAGAGAGAGAATGAGTGTGTGTGGGTGTTTCCCAGTACTGGGTTGCAGCTGGAAGGGCATCCACTGTGTAAAACATACGCTGGAATAGTTGGCGGTTCATTCCGCTGTGTGAAATAAGGGACTACGCTGAAGGAAAATTAATGAATGAATGAATGAATTAATGAATGAATGAATGAATGAATATTATATATGAAAAATCAATAAAATATAAATTTATTTTTATAATTTATGATTTTTTTAGGAAACTGCACCTAAATTTTAATTAAATATATTTATTAATATCATGTCATTTAGTTAACATTTTACACTTAAACAGAAACATCTATACTCTAGTACCCAAATTAAATATGAAATTGAATGAAATAAAATGTCAAATAAAATGTAAAATAAAAATAAAATTAAAATTTTAATAAAAATAAAAAATAAAATACAATTAAATTAAAAAATAAAATGTAATTTAAAATGTAATTTAATTAAATTCAAGTAAAATTTGAAGTGGATCAAAAATAAAATAATAATAATTAGTAAATAAAAAAATAGTAAAATAATAAAAAAAGCAAAATAAAATAATATTGGTCACACTTTAGAATAAAGTTAATTAATGTTAATTAATGCATTTACTAACATGAACAAACACTGAGCAATACATTTACTACAGTATTTGTTCATGTTAACGTAAGTTAATGAAAATACAGTTGTTCATTGTTAGTTCATGTTAACTCACAGTGCATTAACTAATGTTAACAAGCATGGACTTGTATATTAATAATGCATTAGTCAATGTTCAATTATGATTAATAAATGCTGTACAAGTGTTGTTCATGATTAGTTCATGTTAGTAAATGCATTAACTAATCAACCTTATTGTAAAGTGTTCCCAGAATATTTGAGTGGATCTGGATTTGTGCTTTTATTTTATTTTATTTTATTTTATTTTATTTTATTTTATTTTATTTTATTTTATTTTATTTTATTTTATTTTATTTTATTTTATTTTATTTTATTTTATTTTATTTTATTTTATTTTATTTTATTTTATTTCTTAAAGAAAAGGTGTAAACCCCTCAGTCAGATGTAGCAGGAACAGCAGCATGATGTCGACTCTAGAGCCTCATTTGCAGTTATTCTCAATAAGAAATGATTTTATGATTGCAAAGGCACAACACCACCAATTACAACACCATTTACACACTGTTCCTCACACACACACACACACACACACACACACACACACACACACACACACACACACACACACACACACACTGCTCATTTTACCAAATTACAACCAATGACTTACAAAGGCAACCCGCTGCGACCAAATAATAGCCAATTTAATAAAAATGAAAGAAGTGCTGCAATATTATAAGCACCAGCTGTATATTAATATTGATGCACAACACACACACACACACACACACACACACACACACACACACACACACAGCTTTGAACTTTGGCTGAGCTCACGATGTGCCACAGATGATGAGTTCGTGTTACACCGAGTGTCTATTCAACGTCCTCTCCTTGAACCGACACCAAAATTGGGGAATGCAACGTGCAAAAAAAAAATCTGCCTCAATTTCCCACAATTCCCCTGGGCAGAAGTGCTCGCTCAGCCTCTTTATCTGCTGCTCCAGAAGCCGATCTGAACTGCGGAGAAACGGCAAACGGATTGATTTCATTCCACGCTTTCATGGCAGATTCATTAAGACGTCAGCACAGAAATTCAGACGGGATCCAGCTTCAGATTCCAGCAGAAGACCAGTGTAATCTGAATTATCGAAGCTCTCGTGGTGTGATGATGTAGTGGAGCGTTTAGGAACAGAGCCGGTGTTGTGCCGAGAAATGCACCCCCTCATAGACTTTCATTAACATTCTCAGTCTACATCAGTGGTTCCCAACCTGGGGGTCACTAGGGGTCACCAAAGATTTATAAACCGTCACCAAACTCACTCTAGTACAGTGTTTCTCAACCACGTTCCTGGATGACCACCAACTCTGCACATTATCCATGTCTCCTTCACTAAACACACCTGATTCAGATCATCAGCTCATCAGCAGAGACTGAAAGATCTGTAACGGGTGTGACAGACAAAGAAGACCAAAACTGCAGTGTTGGTGGTCCTCCAGGAATGTGGTTTGGAAACACTGCTCTAGTATCAAGTAATAAAGCCAATTTATTATAATTTAATATATATTGTGGCGAGTATACTAATTCAATGTCGCCATGGTCCCAAATTCACCCCAGCTGCCTTCTCGTCACAGTGGATCAACCACAGCTGGGAATCATTAAGGGACACCGATATAAGCAGCGTCGGGACAACCAAGGGTGAGCTTCATTCTACCAATGACTCCCGAGCTAACCTCTGTGTCTCTCTCTCTCTCTCAGCGGACTCAAGCAGCTAACTTGCTGAACCACCGACCAACCCATCACGGCCCCACTCTCTATCCCCGGAGCACCTGCACGCTTCCTGGCCAGAAGAGCACCTTTACACCACTATCCACTGCACATTATACCTGTAAATAAATCACCCTCCGGGGAAAAGTCTGTACTACAACCCTCTGTGTGAGTGTTTTCCCTCTAACTCGCCACAACTGGTGGAGAATGCGGGCAGAAATAGAGTGGAATTAAAACACAAACAGACTTACCCGGTGAAAAAAAAAAAAAAAAAAAAAACCCTGCTGTTCTGACTGTTCCATTGTGTGTTACAGACGAGGCATCCGCTCTCTCTCTCTCTTCCTCGGGTGCTTTCCCGGAGACAGCATGTCCATGGAGGAGGTCATACGCCACCTAGCGGAAGTCACAACTAGACAGCAGAAAATCTCGGAGCAGCTTGCCGCAAGACAAGAAAGACTGGAACATCAGCTCCTCCAGGCGGCGGGACGGGTACCCCTCCCTGAGGTGAAGATAAATGCACACCAACATTTAACCAAACTCAGCGACCTGGACGATATTGATGCCTATCTTCACACTTTTGAGGTAATCGCAGAGAGAGAAAAATGGCCAGAAGAAGAATGGGCGAAGCTATTAGCCCCATTTCTGACCGGTGAAGCTCAACGAGCATATTATTCCCTAGAAGCCCCAAAGAATGATGATTATGGAGCGTTAAAAAAGGAGATTTTGGCCAGAGTGGGGCTCTCTGCGATTAGTGCAGCCCAGCAATTTGCCATCTGGACATATGATGAGAAAACTCCGGTGCGCACCCAAGCTGCCCAGCTTTCACGTCTCGGCCGACTGTGGCTATTAGGGGGGGACCCCTCCGGCGTCCAGGTCGCTGAGAAAGTGGTTGTTGAAAAATTGTTACGAGCATTACCCAGACGGTTACGCGGACTCACCAGTATGAGAAATCCGGGATCTTTAGCCGCTTTGGTGGAAGCTGTGGAGCTGGCTGAGGCTCTTGTAGCCCGCGATGCTGGAGAGAGAGCGGCTCTGCCACCCCGAAAGGCACATCCACCATGGCGACTCGTGGAGGGCACATCAAGACCAGTTAGCAGACCGGCGGTCCCCAGCCCTTTGGATGAGCCGATGCCCACGGAGCCACCAGTGCACTCGACCCCGGCCTGGCTCGCAGGATGTGTTGTACATCGTACCATCCCCCCCGAGGCCCCCTCCCGAAAAGTCTCTCTTGATGGGAAGATGCAAACAGCCACATTGGATACTGGGAGCGCCATCACACTGGTACATCCTGGGGTAATTAGACGAAGAGGAGAAAGCAAAGCCCGAATACCAATAACTTGTGTACATGGGGATACACGCTATGTACAAGCACAGAGGGTTACGATTGCAGCTAAGCCAGGTAGCTGGCCCGTTGAAGTGGGGGTGGTTCCAGATCTCCCTGTACCCCTCCTCCTGGGCCGAGACTGGCCGGGGTTCGACGAGCTCCTAGCACTGCATAATACTCCAACGGGGCGTCCTAGAAGACAACCAAAGGCTCGGGCCCGGCGGGACCGCCAGCCAGCATTACTGGCCACCGAAAGCGACAAAGGGGGTGAGTCTACAATTTCGCCTAATCTATATTTTGATCTTTTTCAACAGATCACTACAGGAGGCGATTTTGGGAGGTCCCAGCGAGAGGATCAAACATTAAAAAATTGCTGGCCACAAGTAAGAGCTGTAGATGGGAAGGATCGATTTCCCACCCCTCACCCCCTCCCACACTTTGTAGTCATCAGTGGTCTGCTATACTGCGTCGCAGAGAGGCGGGGGGAAAAGAAAACCCTGTTGGTGGTTCCAAAGAACAAAAGGGAGACGGTATTAGAGCTGGCACATACCCACCCAATGGCAGGGCATCTAGGAGCAGGAAATACGGTGAAAAGAATCCGAGACCGATTTCACTGGCCAGGACTTGAAGGAGACGTGAGAAGATACTGTCAAGCCTGTAATACCTGCCAACAAACGTCTCCCCACCGACCTCCTCCCAGCCCTCTAATACCATTACCCATCATTGATGTACCCTTCACCCGCATTGGTATGGACTTGATAGGGCCTTTGCCGAAGTCGGCCCGGGGGCATGAACACATCCTTGTAATCCTGGATTATGCCACCCGTTATCCCGAAGCGATTCCCCTGAGGAAAGCCACATCAGCCGCAATCGCAAAAGAATTATTTTTGCTGTGCAGCCGTGTGGGAATACCGGCGGAAATATTGACTGACCAGGGCACGCCCTTTATGTCCCGGCTGATGGCCGAACTCTGCCGCCTCCTGAAGGTTAAACAACTGAAGACATCAGTATATCACCCTCAAACTGATGGACTCGTCGAACGGTTTAATCAAACCTTGAAACGCATGCTCCGCAGAGTGGTGGCAGAAGACGGGCGCGACTGGGACATCATGATCCCGTACGTGTTATTTGGCATCAGAGAGGTACCCCAAGCGTCCACAGGGTTCACTCCATTCGAACTGTTGTTCGGCCGACAACCCCATGGCTTATTAGATGTGGCCAGACAGGCGTGGGAACAGGAGCCAGCACCCCATCGATCGGTAATTGAACACGTACGGGACATGAGGGAACGCATAGACAAAGTAATGCCTATTGTCCAAGACCATTTGCGCGAAGCCCAACGCGCCCAGCAACGAATATATAACCGGCCAGCCCAACCAAGAGAATTCCATCCGGGTGACCGAGTGATGATTCTTATACCCACCACCACATCAAAGTTCTTAGCGTCATGGAAGGGTCCATACACGGTGGTTGAGAAGGTGGGTCCGGTAAATTATAGAGTACGTCAGCCGGGACGAAGGCGGGAAGAACAACTCTATCACATAAATCTAATGAAACGTTGGATAGCACCCCCTGGCACCCTGGTGGCCTTTACAGAGGAGAATACACCAGTGGTCCATATAGGAGAACAGCTCTCGGCTGCCCAGAAGGGGGAGCTCCAGGCCCTGGTTGGTCAGTTCAAGGATGTGTTCTGTGAAAAACCGGGCCGAACGTCAATCATACACCATGACATTATTACCCCACCGGGCACCATCATCCGGCAAAGGCCTTATCGAGTGCCAGAAACTCGCCGGCTGGCTATAAGCACAGAGATCGAAAAGATGTTGAAGTTGGGGATAATCGAACCTTCACGCAGCCCGTGGTCCAGTCCGGTAGTAATGGTACCGAAGCCCGATGGCACCCTCCGCTTCTGTAATGACTTCAGAAAGCTGAATGAAGTGTCCAAGTTTGACGGGTACCCCATGCCCCGGGTGGATGAGCTGCTGGACAGACTGGGTGGAGCCCGATTCATTTCGACTCTGGACCTCACCAAAGGTTATTGGCAACTGCCCCTTAGTCCGGAGGCCAGGGAAAAAACCGCATTCTCTACACCCGGAGGACACTGGCAGTACCGGGTTCTTCCCTTCGGGCTCCACGGGGCCCCAGCCACATTCCAGAGAATGATGGACATCTTGCTGCGGCCCCACCAGCCATATACAGCAGCTTACCTCGATGATCTGGTTGTCCACTCGGAGTCATGGGAAGAACATCTATCCCGCCTGCGGCGGGTGCTGTTGGATCTACGAAGGGCCGGACTCACAGCAAACCCCAGAAAATGCCATCTAGGTCTAGAAGAAGCCAAGTACCTGGGTTTCCATATAGGAAGAGGCCTCATTCAACCCCAACAAAGCAAAGTCCAAGCACTGCAAAACTCCCCACAACCAACAACAAAAACCCAGGTACGTGCATTTCTGGGGTTAGCGGGCTACTATAGATGTTTTATCCCTAACTTCTCATCCTTAGCCAGCCCGTTGACAGACCTGACCAAGAAGGGACAGCCGGAGAGGATAAGATGGAGCCCAATAGCAGAAAAGGCGTTCCAGGCACTAAAGACAGCACTCACATCTTCTCCAGTACTACACGCACCAGACTTCAGCTGCCCCTTCATCCTTCAGACGGATGCTTCCGACTCGGGCCTGGGGGCGGTCCTCTCCCAGGTCCATGACAAAGAAGAACACCCCATAGTATATATAAGTCGGAAGCTGACAACAGCAGAAACCAAATACGCGACAGTGGAAAAGGAGGCCCTGGCAATCAAGTGGGCAATCCTGGAGCTGAAGTATTACCTGTTAGGAAGACGGTTCACCCTTGTAACAGATCATGCACCCCTCCAATGGATGGCTACGGCAAAGAATAATAATGCTCGGGTAACCAGATGGTTCTTATCGCTCCAGGATTACCACTTCAACGTTCAGCATCGAGCCGGGGCCTCCCACGGAAACGCGGATGGACTGTCACGTTTATGGTCAGGATGGGCAGGTCTGTCAAAACATTCACCCCCTCCTCTCTTAATGTGTTCATATTTTCATAGGAAATCTCGGACCAGGACGACACTAAGGGGGGGGGAATGTGGCGAGTATACTAATTCAATGTCGCCATGGTCCCAAATTCACCCCAGCTGCCTTCTCGTCACAGTGGATCAACCACAGCTGGGAGTCATTAAGGGACACCGATATAAGCAGCGTCGGGACAACCAAGGGTGAGCTTCATTCTACCAATGACTCCCGAGCTAACCTCTGTGTCTCTCTCTCTCTCTCAGCGGACTCAAGCAGCTAACTTGCTGAACCACCGACCAACCCATCACGGCCCCACTCTCTATCCCCGGAGCACCTGCACGCTTCCTGGCCAGAAGAGCACCTTTACACCACTATCCACTGCACATTATACCTGTAAATAAATCACCCTCCGGGGAAAAGTCTGTACTACAACCCTCTGTGTGAGTGTTTTCCCTCTAACTCGCCACAATATGATAAACCACACACACTCATTCACACTCATACACTACTGACAATTTAGCACCCGGAGGAAACCCACACCAACACGGGGAGAACATGCAAACTCCACACAGAAACGCCAGCTGACCCAGCCGAGGCTCAAACCAGTGACCTTCTTGCTGTGAGGCGACAGCATGACCTACTGCGCCACTGCGTCCCCCTGAATCTGAAATATTTGTCAGAATAAATAAATTGACCTCATGTTGCATCACGTTTACACACTGCCAGGCTGCCTAAGAGTTAAGAAGAGCATTCTGTGCTGTTCAACAGATGTGGATACATGTAATCCCCCAGTTCTGCTCATGAACATCATCCAGCACTGCTTCTGAGTGTACAGACTGCATGTGTGTGTGTGTGTGTTAAATCACGGGTGTGTGTGAGTGTAGTAATTATACAGTAGGTATAGCTGTGGAAACGCAGTAAAGTCTGTTGCCCACGCCTCGAGCGCAATTAGAAAGTCGAACACCTTTCAGAGTTTACTGTGGCATTTCAGACTCGCCATCTGGGAGAAACAACTCAATAAAGCTCCTGTGTGCGTGAGAGAGGAACTCATTACATCTAAATAAAAACCTCACATCTGATTTTACAGATCAGTCACATTCTCTACATTAGCCTATATCAGGTCAGGTTAGGGTTACAGTTTCTACATGATGATGAAAACATGAATCAATGAAGTATCTCTGCAGAACAGATGCATGAAATATAAAATCAAAAACTGCATTATTAATCAAAACATTCAAAAATCTATAATAAGAAAATTAACAAATATATATAATTGAAGTCAAGATTTTAAACCCTCCAGTGAACATTCATTTATTTTCCTTCAGCTTAGTCCCTTTATTAATCTGGGGTCGCCACAGCGGAATGAACCACCAACTTATCCAGCATATGTTTTACACAGCGAATGCCCTTCCAGCTGCAACCCAGTACTGGGAAATACCCATACACACTGTGGGGAAAACTGAAGCACCCGGAGGAAACCCACGCCAACACGGGGAGAACATGCAAACTCCACACAGAAACACCAACTGACCCAGCCGGGACACGAACCAGCGACCTTCTTGCTTTGAGGCGACAGCGCTACTGCGCCACTGCGTCGCCTATTATTATTATTAGATGTTATTATTATTATTATTATTATTATTATTAAGATATTATCGTCATTATCAAGATATAATGATGCATATAAAATAATATCACAATAAACATTGTAACTATTTACTTAAGAAAGTCACTATAAAAATAAAACCTGTTCATTGGAGCTGGAGGAGTGTGTGTGCGTGTGTGTGTGTGAGAGTGAGGTCATAAACCTGTGTGTGTGTGTGTGAAGATAAGCCCTCTGGCATTTCTGTCTCTGAAGTGGCGTTTGAGCTCCATGAAAGCACCAGGAGGCCATTCTGTGTGTGTGTGCATGTGTGTGTGTGTCTGTGTGTATATATTTGTATATGTCTGGCTGTGTGTGAATATGTGTGTGCATGTGTGGGTCTCTGTCTGTATGTCTGTCTGCATATCAGTGTGTGTGTGTGTGTGTCTGTGTGTCTCTCTCTATAGGTGTGTGTGTGCGTTTGAAGATGTGTCTGTGTGCATTTGTGTCCATGCCTCTGTGTGTGTGTGTCAACATTGGGTTAATTTTTTCAATGAAATTAAATGACACGTTTTAACCCAATATCTGTCCATATTTGACCAAACATTAAGAGTACAACAACCCAACTTTATTGTAGAGTACAGAAAAGCATATAACATAGTGAAACACTACAGTGCGTAGCACAATCGCTTCACAGCAGGAAGGTCGCTGGTTCGAGCCTCGGCTGGGTCAGTTGGTGTTTCTGTGTGGAGTTTGCATGTTCTCCCCGTGTTGGTGTGGGTTTCCTCCGGGTGCTCATTCATTTTCATTTCGGCTTAGTCCCTTAATTAATCTGGGGTCACCACAGCGGAATGAACCGCCAACTATTCCAGCACATGTTGTACTCAGCGAATGCCCTTCCAGCTGCAACCCAGTACTGGGAAACACCCATACACACTCATTCACGACTAACAGCACTTAAACTCATCTATTTACGATCTTAAATGGAAATACACACACACACACACACGCACACACACACACACACAGTCTTTTAATTGAAATCTACACTTGTGCGCTTGACAGATGCTTTTATCTAGAGTGACGTTACACCGCGTCCGTGTAATTTACAGTTTGAGAGCTTTTACTTCTTCATTCTGCTGGCTGAAAGCTGCCGCGTTGCCAAACACATTTAAATCATAATGCTATAAATTATGCATTTATGTTTATGCATTTATCAGACGCTTTTAATCTAAACTCCTGACAAAAGAGGAACAGGAGCAATCTGTCAGAGAGACCAACATATTCACACGATACACCATGCAGGACTCATTACATGCTGATATTCATTCATTTTCCTTCAGCTTAGTCCCTTTATTAATCAGGGGTCGCCACAGCGGAATGAACCGCCAACTATTCCAACATGTTTTACACAGCGGATGGCCTTCCAGCTGCAACCCAGTACTGGGAAACACCCATACACACTCATTCTCACACACACACACACTCATAAACTACAGCCAGTTTAGTTGATCAATCCCCCTATAGCGCATGTGTTCAGACTGTGGGGGAAACCGGAGCACCCGGAGGAAACCCACACCAACACGGGGAGAACATGCAAACTACACACAGAAACACCAACTGACCCAGCCGGGACTCGAACCAGCGACCTTCTTGCTGTGATGCCACAGTGCTAACCACTGAGCCACCCTAAGTTAGTAGTGTGATTTTCCCCCATCTCTTTACATGCAAACACAAGAAACATTATGCCAGCTTGTGTGTGCTTGTGTGCTATGTAAAGTCTAATAGACAATCAGTCATAGTACTCCTAATTTAAATATTTAAATACATCCCGGCAAAGGGGGCGGAGCATGGATGAGCTGAGTTAACAGTGTGTTAATAATGTTTCTTATATCCAATAAAATGGTACAGAAGCGCTTTCCTTCCCATCTCTTTATATTCAAACACAAGCAGCATCATGCCAGCTTGTGTGTTTTTGTGTAACTGTGTGTGTATTTGGCAGGTGACACAACAAATGATTTTAAAACTCATATAAACATGTCTTTCTGTCCCGCAGAATACTGCATATAAGGAGTTTTCAACTGGTGTTTGTTTATATTTACATGATGTAAAGGCTCCGCCCTCCTCTGGAAAGGGGGCGGGGAAGAGCAAGTCATTTGCATTTAAAGATAGACACACGCACATTCAAAAATGGGCATACAGCATGATCTAATGAATAATAGATGAGGAATTCTGATCTGAAACGTCACAGACACAATCTGAGGACTCCAGAGACTCTTAATACGCCTTATTTATTTAATAAATCTTCTCTAATTCCTCTTCTACTCCACTTCCTTTTCTAATCTCACTGTATATTGCTGCTGTTGTTGGCTCTGATGAATTCCTGCTGCTCCTCGTTTGTAAGCGGTCGTGGATTAAAGCATCTGCTAAAGTCATGATGAGGGTAAACGCAGAAACGTTCATACAGCTTCTGTTAGCACTCGCTTCATCTGAAGGTGCTGCAGTTTCCAAGCTCTTTCATATGAAACACACACACACACACACACACACACACACTTTCAGAAGCGGAGCGGAAAACTGCATCGGTTACACCTGAGATTACCTTTACACACACACTTTCAAATGCAAAAGTTAATCTCTACACACATATGCATACAATCACACACACACACACACACACACACACGCACGCACGCACGCAAGCACACACACACACACGCACACACACACACACTCTCGCCTTCATCAGTCTCTCTCCGCCTGTGTGTGAGAAAGCAGCAGATAAGCAGATGACTAATTAGGTGACACACTAGTGCACAACCCTACAGTGACCTACACTAGCACACATCAGCATCCTCACTGATAAATGCTGGAGTTAACACTCACACACACACACACATACACAAAAACACAAGCACACATACAAAAACACACTTGTATATCCGCATGCACAAAAAAACAAGCACACATACTAGAACACACACAAGTACACATACACACATGCTAGAACACAGATACACTCACTTACACACATACACACTCATGAACACACACATGCACTCACCTAAATGCTCAAACACACACACACACACACACACACACAATCACGCAATGACACAACAACACACACATACTCATGTACAAACACATACACACACTACACATGCACAGACAATAACACACATACACACTTACCTACACACACACACAAAACACTCACCTGCATACACATGCATGCTCACCACACACACTCACTCACCTACACACTCACACTTATTATACACACTCTTCTTACCTACACACACACTCACCCACCTATATAACACACACACACACTTCTCACCTACACACACACACACTAATTACTTCCTCAGGTAAATAAAAACATGAACCTACACACAAACACACACACACGCACACACACACACAGATTATCTCCTCGTGTAAATAAACGTCTCGTCTGCACTGCAGTGGATCAGCATATCAGCAGCAGCACACAGAGCTAATGGTGTGTGTGTGTGTGTGTGTGCGTGTGCGTGTGTGTTCATTTTCTCCAAATGAAGATTGATGAAACAGAAACATCTAAAGCCGTGTGTGTGTGTGTGTGTGTGTGTGTGTGTGTGTGTGTGTGTGTGTGTGCGTGTGTGTGTGTGTGTGTTAAATGCAGTTTTCTCAGCTCACACTGCATATATCCTCATCAAGCATCTGCATTTCACAAGCTGTCAGAACAACACCGAATAAGAAAATTAAACAAAATCTGCATCATAAAAAAGGTGTCACGGTGGCGCAGTGGGTAGCACAATCGCCTCACAGCAAGAAAGTCTCTGGTTCGAGTCTCGGCTGGGTCAGTTGGTGTTTCTGTGTGGAGTTTGCATGTTCTCCCCATGTTGGTGTGGGTTTCCTCCGGGTGCTCCGGTTTCCCCCACAGTCCAAACACATGTGCTATAGGGGAATTGATCAACTAAACTGGCCGTAGTGTATGTGTGAATGAGTGTGTATGGGTGTTTCCCAGTGATGGGTTGCAGCTGGAAGGGCATCCGCTGTGTAAAACATATGCTGGAATAGTTGGCGGTTCATTCCACTGTGGTGACCGCTGATTAATAAAGGGACTAAGCTGAAGGAAAATGAATGAATAATAAAAACACCAATAAAATATATATATATATATATAAAATATATCTGCTTAAAATGATCAGGCTAATATTTCTATCAGAGTGACAATGAAAACATTAAAAACATGGTAATATGGTATTTAATATCATGTAATATCTATAGTATGTAATATAATATCAATACGTTCATTAGCTGATATATTGTGCATCTTAAAAGTAGCCCAGTTCAGTGTGAAAATCACATACTTGGCAAGCCGGCCTCTCCCTTCATCACAAAGCCTGCATTGATGAGCACTTCTCTGATGTCGTGACCTCAGGATGACCTCTTGACCTTCAGCATCAAAGGTCAAACACTGAGACTGACTCCAGACTGTCTGGAAAGTGACTGACGCTCAGTGAAGATTTCTTTTCTTCAGGAGACAGACAGAAATGTGAGTTTTATTCTGAGCGGATCTGATTGCTGACAGAAGGAAAGCTTTATCTCCACTGCAGCACATTCGCAGAGAGGTAAAAACCGGGACAAGACACATGTGGGAAATAACAGAGTTTGAAAACTGCGTCTCTCTGACTGACAACAAAGAGCTGAGGGAGAAAAGACTGGCCTTGATCTGTATGAATGAGCTAGATTCATTAATTATCACAATTAAACACACATTAATGCATAAAGCTACATGCTAAACAAAGCTTCTGCTACTGAAAGCATTTTAAATTGGTTATCTATTTTAATTCTGTTATTTTGTATATGCAGATTAATTAATAAGTGATTTTTAGAATTCTTGCATTAATTATAGAAAATAACTGAGCTTATATGAAGAGAACGACCGCACAGGCTCATTTTGCTTTTAATTTCATTCATTTATTTTCCTTCAGCTTAGTCTCTATTTCAGAGATTGCCACAGCGGAATGAACCGCCAACTATTCCGGCATATGTCATACACAGCAGATGCCCTTCTAGCCGCAACCCACACACACATACTCATACACTACAGCTAATTTAGTTGATCAATTGCCCCTTTCACGAGTTCACACTTGCAATAGTTTCAGAATAAGGCGTATTTGGCGTGCTGTCCGGGGAGAGGGCTCTGAGCTCGGGGAGACACCCAAACTCGAGTTATTCCTTTTATCAGGAAACAAAGAGGAATATGGATTCGAGCGAAGTATCTAGCCCGGCCCCAGAACGCTCCCCCCGGGATAGTAATGCTTAAGAGGTGAGGTGACGGGGTGGTGGAGGGATGCTAAAGTCGTGAGATGCTGCAGGTAAGACAGCTTTGGTATATATAGGGGTTTGGTCAAGAACTGATTGGATAATAGAATAATTGTCAATGACGTATTTGATACTGAAACTTCTGCGCGTGCTCCTCCCCAAATTTGTTTATAAAACATCACATAGTGCATGTGTTTGGACTGTGGGGGTAACCGGAGCACCTGGAGGAAACCCACACCAACACGGGGAGAACATGCAAACTCCACACAGTCGGGGCTTGAACCAGCAGCCTTCTTGCTGTGAGGCGATCGTGCTACCCACTGCACCACCATTCTGCCCCCAAATGTTACTCAAAATACAAGTAATTATTCAAAATCAAAGAAAAAGTGCTCAGGGGTAGCTTAAATAATGTGTCGGTGCTCTTTGGGTAAGGGATTGATCAGAATGAACAGCGGAAATCAGTCCAAGGCACTTGAAAAGTGTGGACAAAAATATAAAAAGCCTTTACTCACATGCCTAATCCTCAAAACAACGCATAGGATTAGGGATTAGGCATGTCAATAAAGGCTTTATAATATGCTTTCCACACTTTTCGAGTGCCTTGGACTTTATTTTGAAAAATAATCATTCATTCATTTTCCTTCAGCTTAATCCCTTTATTCATCAGTGGTCGCCACAGCGGAATGAACCGCCTAAAAATAATCAAATGCAAGCTTATTTCCTCCAGAGATTAAACAGAAAACATACATTTAAATGTGTTTTTCCATCTCAAAATTCAGAATTAAGGTCACAATTAATTGTTTTTGTGCAGAACAACAAGCTGTAAACTCAGCATTAAGAACGAAAAACACAAATTGTGAAAATGTACAAACTGTAATGTGACTAAAGTGGAAACTCTGGAAAGAGATGTCAAAAAAATGTTAGATATAAACTCTATTAATCTGAGATAATAATCAGAAATGTGAGAAATTCATTCATTCGTATTCCTCCAGCTTATTCCTTTATCCATCAGGGGTCGCCACAGCGGAATGAACCACCAACTTATCCAGCATATGTTTTACACAGTGGATGACCTTCCAGCTGCAACCTAGTACTGGGAAACACCCATACACACTCATACACTACGGTTAATTTAGTTGATCAGTTCCCCTATAGCGCATGTGTTTGGACTGTGGGGGAATCGGAGCACCACGAGGAAACCCACACCAACACGGGGAGAACATGCAAACTCCACACAGAAACACCAACTGACCCAGCCGGGACTCGAACCAGCGACCTTCTTACTGTGAGGCCAGAGTGCAACACCACTAAGCCACCGTGCCGCCTGAGATAAAACCGCTTTTATTTACAATACTCCACATTAAGCTCATGCTTCTCTGTCAGACTGCATGTCTTCTTAAAGAGGCACTGCTGTTGTACTCAGATTAATCTATTGTATTATATTTAACTGCATTTCCAACATGAGTTTTGGGATTTTTGCATTTCATCTCATCGGGTTGACAAAATCAAGGCTGCACAAACTTATTCTCCCACACTCAACACTGTTAAAAACAAAAACAATGGCTTTATTTAGTCAGTTATTTAGTTATTCATATGTTTAGAAAAGCTCAAACTTCATTACACTTTATTTATTTATAATATTTATTATATTTCTTTTACAAATAATTAAATAGAAATGATAGAAATATAGAAGTTATTTACAGTTGCAGCACCTGTGACGCAGTATGAAGCTGAAACTTTCATAATTTCAGGACACAGAGGTGTGTGTGTGTGTGTGTGTGTGTGTGTGT
>NC_079452.1:22960787-22968287 GCF_903798145.1 Danio aesculapii
AAATACAAAAATGCAATGCAATAAAATAAAATAAAATAAAAGCAATGTGATGCAATAAATTAAAATAAAATTCATTTAATTTAAATAATTTTTTTAAAAATGCAATGCAATAAAATAAAATAAAATAAAACAAAATAAAAAGCAATAAAATAAAATAAAATAAAAAGCAATAAAATAAAATAAAATAAAAAGCAATAAAATAAAATAAAATAAAATAAAATAAAATAAAATAAAATAAAATAAAATAAAATAAAATAAAATAAAATAAAATAAAATAAAATAAAATAAAATAAAAGCAATGCACTGCAATAAAATACATAAAATAAAATTACAAAAATTTTAATAAAATAAAATAAATTAAAATAAAATACAAGCAATGCAAAACAAGCATTCTGCTTCACTCTAATCCTACATATGTGCTTTTATTAAATTAAGAGCTCACCACAACATATTGATCTTTCTACTGGCTCTGGCTTCATTTAATTGGATTTGTGATGCAACAAAATTAGCATGAGCTTGTGTTTCTGAGATCCTGCATTTAAATGCATAATAAAAAGTCCTTTACTGGCATCAAGGGTTCCCCAAAGAACTTTAACCTTCAAAAAGCTTTTTCATAGCACATAAGTGGACTCTTACAATATTCTTTATGCTAAGGAGAAATTGCTCCTTTAAGAACTGTTTACTGGAAGATTATTTAGGGAAACACAAATGGTTCTTCTATTGCATCACTGCAAATAAACGCAGCATCAATATCTGAGTGCAGACTGCACAGTTGGAAACAGCGTCAATCAATTAACTATGTTGCTGCTAAATACCATGAAAGGATTTGAACGAATCTGTATTTTTTACATGAATGAACTACACAGACTGATTTACTAAACTAATCTGATTTTTGAGCACTACAACACTGGGGGAAAATAGCTCATTAGTGGAAACATTACTGCATTATGCAGCCCAGGATCATTGTAAATACATGCCTCAGCCTATTATTGTGAATCTGAAATGAGTTACTTAGGGTGCATGTGGCTGTTCCTTTCAGATACACATCCTTTTTACATGTCCAAGAGAAGACATCACTTGTCGTACAGATCAGCTAGCTAACTACTGAGCTAAACCCAACCAATAGTGTTTTAAATAGTTTTACCTTGATTTTACATTGCTTTATCTGTTTTGTGGAACCGTGCTTTACCATGCTCGAACCAGAGCGCTCTGCAGCACAAACACAACACAGTACACAGCGAGCTTCCAGAAAGCTGACCAACCAGAAAAGTGTCCTTATTGAATTACATAAGAGATGTAAATGTATTCATCACTAATCATAGACTGCATTAAGTTGTTTTTTGGTATTTATTTGATGTTGTGCAAAGAAGAATCCTTTAATCATCAATAATATCCCTGTGAATTTCATTAGTGTGAAAAGAAACAACAGTTGTTGTCATCATACTGCCCCCTAGTGTTCATTTCATCTACAACCTGCAGATAAACCCATGTTGAAGTACGTTTTAGTGGTTTCACAATAATGTAGGCTGAAGCACGTATATATGCAATGATTACAGACAGACGAGATGAATACTGAAATATACAGTCAAGTTAGTAGCAGCAGAATTTATTAGTTAGTACATCCCCACCATCACCAACAGAAGCAGCACAGGACTGTAAAACTGACAGAGGGGCTGTTCAGTGCATATGAATATATAGACATTGCATAAATATATGATGTGTGATATTTGAATAACATATGAATATATAATATATTTTAAATATATAGAGGCCACTGGAAACATTAAATCTCTCACACACATACAGTACAACTCAATTTATTTTACTCAGTTATTATAAGTGAGTTATTAAAAGTATTGTGTTTAGAAATGTGTTTGTTAAAATCTTCATTAAGCAGCACTTGTGTTGTATTTACAGTGTATTTAAATGAAATGTATTTAAAAGAGTTCTCAGAAAAGTGAATCATTTTGACTTCAGCTGTGTGTTAAGTAATGAAAAGTGTGTAACCTGCGAATGCTTTGGAGATGCGCTCTTTCTTCCACTCCCAGGGCTGGTCGTACTCCTCCGGCGGCCGCTCGTCGTCCTGTGGTAATCGACTTTCTCTCGAACTCAATCCAGCGTCCGGTTCGCCTCCGTTTTCCTCATACGGAGTGTCGTATAACGGGAGCTGCCGGACCGGACCATCTTTAGGAGCACGCCCACCTCGAATTTCTGCAAAGAGAAAAACAACTGCGCTAACTCTTGTGTGCTGTTGGGTCATTTTCATCCACTCTGAGGTGTCTATGAGGCTTAATTTAGCCACAACTTTCTCTCAAATTGAGTGATTTTTGGTGAGAACTCATATTTTGGTGAAAATGCTTTGAAAGTTTTGAAATTGAGCAAGACACGGTGGGCAAATGTACTACCCTTTTGTTATGTTGGTGCTATTTTTGGCTCATTGACTTCAATTATAATCACGTTTTTTGATTACAAAGCCATGACAGCAGCAGTAAAAATGACATTGTCCCTCTTCCCAACAAACATAACCAGCAGCAATCAAGAAGACATGATTATACTCAATCTGAACAATACAATAGGGTTAAATACACAACAACAGTCAGATGCAGCAGCATGTTTTTTACAAGCAGTGCATTCAGGACTAGGAGTGTTAAAGGGCTCCGATTTTACCCTGTTAAAAGATGTACGATAAGTCTTTGGTGTCTCCAGAATGTGTCTGTAGAGTTTCAGATCAAAATACCCATCAGATTATTTATAATACCCTGCTGAAAATGACAATTTTGGGGTCAGAGGAAATTGTAGCTGTTTTTGTAGCCTGTGCCTTTAAATGCAAATGAGGCTGAATTGGAACTACAGAATTATTTAACAAATGTGCTCTATACTAACATGTGTCAATACAATGTCTGATGCTAAATAACATTAATAAGATGCTAGAACTCATTATGGTACACTGAAAAAAATTATTCAAAGATGATTCCTTGGATTTACTCAATTTTTTTACGTTAAGTGGTTGTAAACAATTTATTTGGGCTGAATTTAAACAAACAAATTAAGTTGAACATTGCTCAATTTAATTTGTTTGTTTAAATTCAACACAAATAAATTGTTTGCAACAGTTTTGCATGCAACACTTTTTTCAGTGTAGGAGTATCCTCTAAAAACCTACTGCGCTTTTGTATGATGATCTGATTTGAAACAATATATTGTGTCGGTCAACAGAGGAACTGAAGCGATTCATCACAGAGTTAATAATATTCATAGTGTACAGTGCCTTATTTATTTTAAAAATATGACTACAAATCTATTTTACAAACTAAATTCATTTATTAAAGACTGACGGTTTCAATATTTTCTTTCGGTTTACTCTATCTTTAGCTATGGGGTGGCCGTTTCAGATTGATTCTGCATTTAGGCTCGGTTCATGTTAAGAGCTTAAAAGCTTCAGTCAAATGAACCAGAACACACTCAAAACAGGGAAACATGCTGTGTTCAGTCACTCTGAGGAACACCGTCTATGAACAGTCTCATGTGAACAAAACAGAGATCCATCAGAGGTCAAGCAGAGATCAACCAGGGATAAATGTGAGATCAACCAGAAACAAGCCAGTGATCAATCAGAAGAAATCAACCAATGATCAATCAGAAGAAATAATTCAGTGATCAATCAGAAGAAATGAACTAATGAGCAATCAGAAGAAATAATTCAGTGATCAATCAGAAGAAATGAACTAATGAGCAATCAGAAGAAATAATTCAGTGATCAATCGGAAGAAATCAACCAATGATCAATCAGAAGAAATAATTCAGTGATCAATCGGAAGAAATCAACCAATGATCAATCAGAAGAAATAATTCAGTGATCAATCGGAAGAAATCAACCAATGATCAATAAGAAGAAATAATTCAGCGATCAATCATAAATCCACCATTGATTAATCAGAAATCCACCATTGATCAATGAGAAATCCACCATTGATCAATGAGAAATCCACCATTGATTAATCAGAAATCAGCCATTGATCAATCAGAAAGCCACCATTGATCAATCAGAAATCCACCATTGATCAATGAGAAATCCACCATTGATCAATCAGAAATCCACCATTGATCAATCAGAAATCCACCATTGATCAATCAGAAATCCACCATTGATCAATCAGAAATACACCATTGATGAATCAGAAATACACCATTGATCAATCAGAAATCAATTATTGATGATTATTACCCACATCCAGCGGAACTGAATCCAGCCAAAACACTCCTGCCCTTTCACCTGTCATGTCTACAGACACTCAGGGGTCAAAGGTCAAATGACAGCCCGCTATTCACACACACACACACACGCACGCACAAGCACACATACACATAAGCCCACACACAAACACAGTTCTGCTTGGTTCTGATTGGCTGATGAGCACTATTTTCAGATAAAGGCACAGCTAAAGTAGTTCTGGCAGGTTTTGAACGCATTACAGCTCCATATCACTCCGCTGAAGGATTAGAGTTATTTCACAGCTACAAATCGAATAATGTACTCCGGTCTGTTGAATTATTAGAAAATACTAATAATATACATTAATCTACTAATTTAATATGTTAATATAAGTAATATACATTATGTAAGGGATCAAGTACATCCAGAAGGTTGTATCAGAGAATAAAGCCCATCAGGTTTATCAACAGCTGTTTATTCAGACACTAGATGGAGACAAAGAGACTAAAACAGCTGATGGAGTATACACTAACCTGCGCATTATTCAGACACTAGATGGAGACAGACAGACTAAAACAGCTGATGGAGTATACACTAACCTGTGCATTATTCAGACACTAGATGGAGACAGACTAAAACAGCTGATGGAGTATACACTAACCTGAGCATTATTCAGACACTAGATGGAGACAGACTAAAACAGCTGATGGAGTATACACTAACCTGCGCATTATTCAGACACTAGATGGAGACAAACAGAATAAAACAGCTGATGGAGTATACACTAACCTGCGCATTATTCAGACACTAGATGGAGACAGACTAAAACAGCTGATGGAGTATACACTAACCTGCGCATTATTCAGACAATAGATGGAGACAAACAGACTAAAACAGCTGATGGAGTATACACTAACCTGTGCATTATTCAGACACTAGATGGAGACAAACAGACTAAAACAGCTGATGGAGTATACACTAACCTGTGCATTATTCAGACACTAGATGGAGACAAACAGACTAAAACAGCTGATGGAGTATACACTAACCTGAGCATTATTCAGACACTAGATGGAGACAGACTAAAACAGCTGATGGAGTATACACTAACCTTGCATTATTCAGACACTAGATGGAGACAGACTAAAACAGCTGATGGAGTATACACTAACCTGCACATTATTCAGACACTAGATGGAGACAGACTAAAACAGCTGATGGAGTATACACTAACCTGCACATTATTCAGACACTAGATGGAGACAGACTAAAACAGCTGATGGAGTATACACTAACCTGAGCATTATTCAGACACTAGATGGAGACAGACTAAAACAGCTGATGGAGTATACACTAACCTGTGCATTATTCAGACACTAGATGGAGACAAACAGACTAAAACAGCTGATGGAGTATACACTAACCTGTGCATTATTCAGACACTAGATGGAGACAGACTAAAACAGCTGATGGAGTATACACTAACCTGCGCATTATTCAGACACTAGATGGAGACAGACTAAAACAGCTGATGGAGTATACACTAACCTGTGCATTATTCAGACACTAGATGGAGACAGACTAAAACAGCTGATGGAGTATACACTAACCTGCGCATTATTCAGACACTAGATGGAGACAAACAGAATAAAACAGCTGATGGAGTATACACTAACCTGCGCATTATTCAGACACTAGATGGAGACAGACTAAAACAGCTGATGGAGTATACACTAACCTGTGCATTATTCAGACACTAGATGGAGACAAACAGACTAAAACAGCTGATGGAGTATACACTAACCTGTGCATTATTCAGACACTAGATGGAGACAAACAGACTAAAACAGCTGATGGAGTATACACTAACCTGAGCATTATTCAGACACTAGATGGAGACAGACTAAAACAGCTGATGGAGTATACACTAACCTTGCATTATTCAGACACTAGATGGAGACAGACTAAAACAGCTGATGGAGTATACACTAACCTGCACATTATTCAGACACTAGATGGAGACAGACTAAAACAGCTGATGGAGTATACACTAACCTGAGCATTATTCAGACACTAGATGGAGACAGACTAAAACAGCTGATGGAGTATACACTAACCTGTGCATTATTCAGACACTAGATGGAGACAGACTAAAACAGCTGATGGAGTATACACTAACCTGCACATTATTCAGACACTAGATGGAGACAGACTAAAACAGCTGATGGAGTATACACTAACCTGCGCATTATTCAGACACTAGATGGAGACAAACAGACTAAAACAGCTGATGGAGTATACACTAACCTGCGCATTATTCAGACACTAGATGGAGACAGACTAAAACAGCTGATGGAGTATACACTAACCTGAGCATTATTCAGACACTAGATGGAGACAGACTAAAACAGCTGATGGAGTATACACTAACCTGCGCATTATTCAGACACTTGATGGAGACAGACTAAAACAGCTGATGGAGTATACACTAACCTGCGCATTATTCAGACACTAGATGGAGACAGACTAAAACAGCTGATGGAGTATACACTAACCTGTGCATTATTCAGACACTAGATGGAGACAGACTAAAACAGCTGATGGAGTATACACTAACCTGAGCATTATTCAGACACTAGATGGAGACAGACTAAAACAGCTGATGGAGTATACACTAACCTGCGCATTATTCAGACACTAGATGGCGCCAAACATTTAAGTAAACTCACTTTAATTTTAACTTATTTCTGAAAACAAGACAATATTTTGTGCTTGTCTAGAAAATGCTTCTTCATTTAATAGTTTGTAGATGTTTGGTCTATAACTGAGACAACAACTCCAGCATTATTAGCAGTGTGTGGTGTGTTTTCTGAAGATGAACCCTCGAGTTATGAACTCTGCATCTTTCAGAAATGAAGACGTCAAATCGGTATTGAAGTCACAGTTTGTGCGACTGTAAGTACATGTTCAGCGTTTACATGAGATGTCAGCACAATTCTCTTTATTCTGCCTGCTCTCACCTCTGCTTCACCTCAGACACACACACACACACACACACACACACACACCGAAACAACTTAATCCTCTAAGAGGCAGAAAATAAGATGTTTCTGCCTGGAGAATTTAAAAAAGACGCTCTATGTGAGTCAAATCCTCCAGCACTGAAATGCTGCAGTGTGTGTGTGTGTGTGTGTGTGTGTGTGTGTGTGTGTGTGTGTGTGTGTGTGTAAGAAAGCGAGAGAAAGAGAGAAAGTGTGTGTATGCAAATGTGTTTATGTGCTTGTGTT
>NC_079452.1:22973287-22995787 GCF_903798145.1 Danio aesculapii
TTTTGTCTATTCCAAAGAATACACCCATGCAAACATAATCCTGGCTCAATGGTTCAGCATTAGACATCTCAAATGTATACAACTGATTGCAATAATAAACAGTGTGCGCCGTTACTCCTGCGCTTCAGTGAACCTAAAAGCAGAAGCTTGTTGTACATTTCTCTCATTCTGCAGCACACTGTCAGGCACAATACTGAAATAAGTAAAGGTTAAAGTGGATAAAAGTATCGGCGCTCTCTGAAACCGAAGCTCAGCGGCTTTGGTTTGTCATCTAATAGGCGTCAGAATTTAATGGGCGACTGAAAGCCCACAGGACTGAGTTCACACGCTTTTACTGCGATACAAAGAATTTAGCACAGTCAGCAGAACATTAAACAGCGATGTATGGCTACATAAAACCCTGAAATAGCACAATTCTTCCGCTCAGGTTAAAGAAAGACGACAGGGGAAACAAGAGGAGGAGAGGAACACACTCAAACATTCACTAAAACACAGCATTAAACTGAGATGCTTTCATTTATATCATATTTACAATCAATTTGAGGCATTAATAGTAAGTTTATTAAACATTATCAGATTACTAACACTGCATATTGAGGTTTTGTTTGTTAAATGAGTCATGAACTCATTTTGATTTTTGTACTGTTCTCTGAGGTTTAATCATAAAGTTATTAATGTTTTTACATATAAACATCATCATTTAGAAGTAATTGACTCTTTCCTGTGCCGTTTTTAATCCTCATTAGAATGCTTTAATTGAATGGGTGTGCCCAATATGTAGATTTAAAAGTAACACTGCTCTGGTTGGCTGACACTTATGCATATTAACTGGGTTAGTTAAGTAGAAGTGGGCGTGGATAAGGCTGTGGAGGCGGAGCTTATCCAGTATACTACATCATAGAGTCGAATATTCGAGAACTGTGTTTCTGTCTTCAATATAAGCTGATTTTAGAGCAACCACAATGTGTTGAGCTCAGAAACTCGCTGGATGACTGTATAGTACTCATATGCTAGAAGATCAAGAGAATTATCCTTTCTTGCTTCATGAATTCTTTAACATTAAATGCACTCTCATCTAACACAAACAAACTTTAATTTCAACATCTATGCTAACAGCTGAGAGCTTATTTTGAACAGAACACAAGACGCTTATTTATGCATTTTCCTAAATCCATTTGCCTCTGATGAATCCTGCTTTACGCTGAAGAAAGACCAGTGTCTCACGCTGAGGTGTGTTTGGTGGTTAAATGTGCGGATCAGAAGTAATGTGTGATTAGTGTATAACAGGCAACCGCACAAAGACCTCCAGCTGAGCATTTCTGCTCCATTCAGAGAGAGGCGGAGAGCCCAGTGGGAGCCAGACACACACAGACCACACTGCAATACACTCTAGAACACAGCAGAACACACTAGACCAACAGAGAACAGACTACCACACACACACTAGGACAACTGCAGCACACTACACTACACTAGACAAACAACTACACACACTGTGCTAGACCAAACTAAACCAACACTAGAGCACACCTGACAACTATAAAGCACACTAGATCACTCTTGTCTTACACTAGGCCACTGTAGGCCAACAACAGACCACACCAGACAACTATAAATCACACCAGACTACTCTAGGCTATGCTAGACCAACACTAGACTACACCAGACAAAGTACACTAGTTCTCTCTAGATTTACACTATACCATTCTAGACCATAATAAACAACACTAGACCACACCAGACAACTTTAAAGCAGACTAGACCACTCTAGAACAACACTAGACCACAACAGACCACACCAGACAACTATAAAGCACACTAGACCACTCTAGAGCACACTCAACCAACACTAGACCACTCTAGGCCACATCAGACAACTATAAAGCACACTAGACACTCTAGATCAGTCTAGACCCGCACTAGACCACACCAGACAAATGTAAAGTACAATAGACCATTCTAGACCAAAACTAGACCACCCTAGAATACACCAGACTGACACTAGACCAGTCTAGAGCACACTAGACCAACACTACACCACACTAGTCCACTCTCGACCAACATAAGACAACACTTGATCTAGACTCTAAACCAGCACTAGACCACACCAGACAAATATAAAGCACACTTCCCCATTCTAGATAAACGCTAGACCCCTTTAGAGAACACTAGACCAACACTAGACCAGTCTAGACCAACACTAGACCACGCTAGATCAACACTTGACCACCCTACACCAACACTAGACTACTCTAGAGCACACTAAATCACACTAGATCACTCTAGACCAACACTAGACAAAACTAGTCCACTCTCAACCAACACAAAGGCAACACAAGACCACACTAGATCACTCTAAACCAGCACTAGACCAAACTAGTCCGCTCTCTACCAACAAAAGACCACACTAGATCACACCAGACAAATAGAAAGCACACTAGACCATTCTAGATCATCACTAGACACCCTTAGAGCACACTAGACCAACACTACACCAGTCTAGAGCACACTAGGCCTCTCTAGATCAACACTAGATCACCCTAGAGCACACTAAACCACTTCTATACCGACACTAAACCACTCTAAGCCAACTCTAGACCAACACTAGAGCAAAACTAGACAAACACAAGACCACATTAGATCAGAGCAAACTAGACCACTGTAGTCCACACGGACAAATATAGATCATTCTAGACAAACACTAGAACACTGTAGAGCACACTAGTCCAACACTACACTAGTCTAGAGCACACTAGGCCTCTTTTGATCAACAATAGATCACCCTAGAGCACACTAAACCACTCTATACCGACACTAAACCACTCTAAGCCAACTCTAGACCAACACTAGACCAAACTAGTCCACTCTCGACCAACACTAGAGCAAAACTAGACCAACACACGACCACATTAGATTACTCTAGACCAGCACTAGATCACATCAGACAATATCAGAGCAAACTAGACCACTGTAGTCCACACAGACAAATATAGATCATTCTAGACCAATACTAGACCACTATAGACTAATACAAGATCTCCTCACTGAAATGATCTTCTCAAACCCAGAACTCTGAACCCCATGAGTCTGAGAAGAGTTCTCTCCCTTCCCTGTTGGTTTTGGCTTAATCTCTATCCTCCAGTTGTATTCCTCATTTGTAAGCAACTTATAGAATAAACACAATAAAACACACAATCACTGAAGAGAGAAATCGAGCAGTTCAAAACAACACAAGCTAATCTGAATGTAGCACAAGACTCTAAACACACACACACACACACACCCATCAGGCTAAAAGTGCTGGTAGTTTAACCCGGTGATTGATACGGCATTAGTGACTCCAGCAGAGATTAAGACTAATGATTTGAGCTCAGCGCCGGCGTGCCAATAACACACTGAGATCAGCATTCATTAGCAGCATCTCTGATACACACCAGCAGGACAGACCCACTGCACAACACACACCACAAGGCCACTTTCTCAAAATATTCCCTGGAGACTGGATAGATGATGTCATGAAGCACTGCTCTAAACTCATACATTCATTCAGTCATTTTCCTTCAGCTTAGTCCCTTATTTATCAGGGGTCGCCACAGAGGAATGAACCAACAACTATTCCAGCATATGTTCTACACAGCGGATGCCCTTCCAGCTGCAACCCAGTACTGGGAAACACCCATACTCACTCATTCACACACACTCATACACTACAGCCAATTTAGTTGATCAATTCCCCTATAGCGCATGTGTTTGGATTGCGGGGGAAACTGGAGCACCACTCTAAACCACTCTAGATCAACACTAGACCACTGTAGAGCACACTAGACCATTCTAGATCAACACTGGACCACTGTAGAGCACACTAGACCAACACTACACCAGTCTAGAGCACATTAGACCCCTCTAGATCAACACTAGACCACTGTAGAACACACTAGACCATTCTAGATCAACACTAGACCACTGTAGAGCACACTAGACCATTCTAGATCAACACTAGACCACTGTAGAACACACTAGACCATTCTAGATCAACACTAGACCACTGTAGAGCACACTAGACCATTCTAGATCAACACTACACCAGTCTAGAGCACACTAGGCCCCTCTAGATCAACACTAGACCACTGTAGAACACACTAGACCATTCTAGATCAACACTAGACCACTGTATAGCACACTAGACCATTCTAGATCAACACTAGACCACTGTAGAGCACACTGGACCAACACTACACCACTCTAGAGCACACTAGGCCCCTCTAGATCAACACTAGACCACTGTAGAGCACACTACACCATTCTAGATCAACACTAGACCATACTAGATCAACACTAGACCACTGTAGAGCACACTAGACCATTCTAGATCAACACTGGACCACTGTAGAGCACACTAGACCAACACTACACCAGTCTAGAGCACATTAGACCCCTCTAGATCAACACTAGACCACTGTAGAACACACTAGACCATTCTAGATCAACACTAGACCACTGTAGAGCACACTAGACCATTCTAGATCAACACTAGACCACTGTAGAACACACTAGACCATTCTAGATCAACACTAGACCACTGTAGAGCACACTAGACCAACACTTAAACAGTCTAGAGCACATTAGACCCCTCTAGATCAACACTAGACCACTGTAGAACACACTAGACCATTCTAGATCAACACTAGACCACTGTAGAGCACACTAGACCATTCTAGATCAACACTAGACCACTATAGAGCACACTAGACCAACACTACACCAGTCTAGAGCACACTAGGCCCCTCTAGATCAACACTAGACCACTGTAGAACACACTAGACCATTCTAGATCAACACTAGACCACTGTATAGCACACTAGACCATTCTAGATCAACACTAGACCACTGTAGAGCACACTGGACCAACACTACACCAGTCTAGAGCACACTAGGCCCCTCTAGATCAACACTAGACCACTGTAGAGCACACTACACCATTCTAGATCAACACTAGACCATACTAGATCAACACTAGACCACTGTAGAGCACACTAGACCATTCTAGATCAACACTGGACCACTGTAGAGCACACTAGACCAACACTACACCAGTCTAGAGCACATTAGACCCCTCTAGATCAACACTAGACCACTGTAGAACACACTAGACCATTCTAGATCAACACTAGACCACTGTAGAGCACACTAGACCATTCTAGATCAACACTAGACCACTGTAGAACACACTAGACCATTCTAGATCAACACTAGACCACTGTAGAGCACACTAGACCAACACTTCAACAGTCTAGAGCACATTAGACCCCTCTAGATCAACACTAGACCACTGTAGAACACACTAGACCATTCTAGATCAACACTAGACCACTGTAGAGCACACTAGACCATTCTAGATCAACACTAGACCACTATAGAGCACACTAGACCAACACTACACCAGTCTAGAGCACACTAGGCCCCTCTAGATCAACACTAGACCACTGTAGAACACACTAGACCATTCTAGATCAACACTAGACCACTGTATAGCACACTAGACCATTCTAGATCAACACTAGACCACTGTAGAGCACACTGGACCAACACTACACCAGTCTAGAGCACACTAGGCCACTCTAGATCAACACTAGACCACTGTAGAGCACACTAAACCAACACTACACCAGTCTAGAGCACACTAGGTCACTCTAGATCAACACTAGACCACTGTAGAGCACACTAAACCAACACTACACCAGTCTAGAGCACACTAGGTCACTCTAGATCAACACTAGACCACTGTAGAGCACATTAAACCAACACTAGACCAGTCTAGAGCACACTAGGCCACTCCAGATCAACACTAAACCACTGTAGAGCACACTAAACCAACACTAGACCAGTTTAGAGCACACTAGGTCACTCTAGATCAACACTAGACCACTGTAGAGCACACTAGACCAACACTAGACCAGTTTAGAGCACACTAGGTGACTCTAGATCAACACTAGACCACTGTAGAGCACACTAGACCAACACTATACCAGTCTAGAGCACACTAGGCCACTCTAGATCAACACTAGACCACTGTAGAGCACATTAAACCAACACTAGACCAGTCTAGAGCACACTAGGTCACTCTAGATCAACACTAGACCACTGTAGAGCACACTAGACCAACACTATACCCGTCTAGGGCACACTAGAAAAAAAATCCAAAAATAACAAAATCCAGAGTGACACGGTGGCTTAGTGGTCAGCACTATTCACAGCAAGAAGGTCGCTGGGTCGAGTCCCAGCTGGGTCAGTTGGTATTTCTGTGTGGAGTTTGCATGTTCTCCCCGTGTTGGTGTGGGTTTCCCCCACAATCCAAACATATGCGCTATAGGGGAACTGAGGAACCAAACTGACCATAGTGTATGTGTAAATGAGTGTGTATGGGTGTTTCCCAGTACTGGGTTGCAGTTGGAAAGGCATCCGCTGCCTAAAACATATGCTGGAATAGTTGGCGGTTCATTCCGCTGTGGTGACTCCTGATGAATAAAGAGACTAAGCTGAAGGAAAAATGAATGAATGAATAAAAGTCAATACAATACTATAATATAGAATAAAATATCAATATTAATAATACATTATAACATAACAAATGTAGTCAAATAAATACAACACATTTTATTCTTTAATGAATGAATATGGCTCCAACAGGCCGTCACAACGTCTGTTTAATGTTCTAGAGAAGAAATAAAGTGCTGTGTGGCCTCAGGAGGAGTCCATTACCAGCAAACACTCATTTTAGAGTGAAGAAGTCCCTGTAATCGTTAACTGTAACAGCATCACGTCCAGAACACACACACACACACACACACACACACACACACACACACACACACACACAAATGCTGAGAGTCCGGAAAACAGCTAATGGTTTACTGATCAACAGGTGTCCTGCTTAAACTTAACAAGCATAACAAAACACACTCAGATACACTCACACACACACACACTGACACAAATGAACTCAATGTGTGTGTGTGTCACTGAGTGCTGAGTGTTTATGAAGGATGATGCAGAGTGAGTAAAGATGAACTCAACACTTCCAGAAATAATAAAACACACACACACACACACACACACACACACACACACTTTCATGCGGATGTGCAGACGGTTGTAAATTCGCTGACAAACTGCAGAATGATCGATCAGCCCATTCCTGATCCATCAAAGTGATTGAGATGCTCAGCATGCAGACACACACACACACACACACACACACACACACACACACACACACACACACACATCTCTCCTCTGACTTCAAGATGTGAACTCGCTTCACACTCAATTCTTTATAAGGATGTTGAGTGTGGTTTTGGACAGAGGTGCAGAAGTGTGTGTGTGTGTGTGTCTGTTTTGAGAGAGAGAAAGACTGACTGTGTGTTTTTACATGTGTATGTGTGTGTGTGCGTGTGTGTGCGTGCGTGCGTGTGTGTGTGTGTGTGTGATTGAAAGAGAGAGACTTGAGTGTGAATGACTGATTGTGTGTGAGTCTTTGTGTGTGTGTGTCTGTGTGTATGTGCATTTAAGTGTGTATTTGTGACAGAGACAGAGTGTGTGTGTGTGTGTGTGTGTATGTACACGCTAGTGTGTTTGAGAAAAAGAGCGACTGATTGAGTGTGTGTATGTGCATGTGAGTGTGTGTTTTTGAGAGACAGAGAGAGTGAGTGTCTTTGTCTGCGTGTGTGTGTGTGTGTGTGTGTGCGTGTGCGTGCGTGTGCGTGTGTGTGCGTGTGTGTGTGTGTGTGTGTGTGTGTGTGTGTGTGTGTGTGTGTGTGTAAATCTGACTCCTTGTCCTTCCTCCTCAGTCTCAGGAAGTGTGTGATTCCTGTTAAGGGCCGGTTTGAACCACAGAGTTTCCCATAAAATCCCATTAAACTTTCATCTCCTTCAACAAGGCCAGAAATCAATCTGCGTCTGCTCTCCATATTCAGAAACACACACAGAGAGCAGAGAGAGAGAGGAGAGAGAGAGACAGAGAGAGAGGTGTGTGTGTCAGACTGAGCTCTAATATGACCCTTCAGTGCTCCTCCTTTAATGTGTGCATCACCAAGAACTACAGCATATACTGTAATCAAGAGCCTTAAACACGAGCTCTGATGCTGACTTTCTTTATCTGACAGGAAATCAGTGAACGCCATCAATGATTACTGATTTATTAATTATAATAGTGACGTTTAACTCAGAATATACAGCTTTATCCCCCTCAAACGGTGAGCTTTTAGAGATAGAGAAGCTCTCGCTGCTGAAACTGCTTAGAAGATGCTCCGACCGCACTGAGAAACAGAGGATGAAGACAGAAACCTGCAGCATTATGACCTCCAGAGCCATGTGTGTGTGTGTGTGTGTGCAATTGTGTGTGTCTGCATGTGTCTTATGTCAGTCTATGTGTGTGTGTGTGTGTTTTCCTCTAAAGCATCTCTTCTGTCTGAAGTGAGAGCAGCAGGACACGCTCTGGACGATTGAATTAAGTGTGTCAGTGGCGCTCTGTGGGAATAAAAAGCTCTTTATTAGTGAAGTCTGCGGGTTTGTGGAGAATTCAGCGTTTATAGAGACGCAGACAAGCCCATTCTGTCCCACCTCATCTTTATGGAGCTCTTTGGTTGTAAAGACTCAGTTAAAGGAGGTCCATGTATGCCTGATTCACACACTGGGAGATCTGGTGCTCATGCACACTATACTGGTGTGAATTATAGGAGTGTTTGGGGTGGATTGACCCACTAATTAATGCTTGATCCCCCCTAAAGGATGTCAAAACAAGATGTATGGGGGGGGGGGGTCAACCATTTAATAGTGACAAATAATTTCTCTGATTTGTATATTTAATAATAATGTAAATAAATAAAATAATAAAATGCATGCAATACATTTGACCACCCCATGGTGGTGATCAGTTCATGGTGGCACGGTGGCTCAGTGGTTAGAATGTCCTGAGCATAATACAGCATGCACAAGAGTGTGATGCTGCCATAAAGATCTGGCACTGGCCTGAGATCAGCAACACATGAAGCTGAATGAACCATCTCTCCTCCAGCTGACCCAGCGGCTCTCACTGGGCACCCGGCCCGACAGCACAACAGGAATATGGGTAATTTGTCCACTTGTTTGGATAATCCTCCATCTGCTCTAGCAGGCCTGAGACACACTCACAGAACCCAGAGCAGACGCACAATTACACCATCTGCAGCCCGCCGACAGCAGACATCAGTAGCGAACATCTACAGACTGATCCAGAGTCAGACACTAATCATGCTCTTCAGACCCACAGCCACTCCACAGTCGGGAATCAGCCCTGAGCAGATCTGAATCACTGCAGACTAATGAAGAATGACGAGAGCCAGACTCATAAACTAGCTGTGTTTCCATCTAAAGATGCAAGATAAACTTCACACCATACTGTAATATCTGATAAATCATCAGTGAGTAGATCAGTGTGTCCATCAGTGCTGCACAGGAGAGCATCACCTCCTCAGCTCCTGCTGCTCCTGCACAGATCTCACTGAGAGAAGTGGAGTCTGCTGCACTGGTGGGATTCTCCACTGTGCTGTTTGTTCTCCTCTAATAAATGAGCTGCATCTCAGAAGACCAAACGCAAATTAATTTAATGACGCAAAGACCCTTAAACATGTTTACAATGTCTGGCCACTTTTCTTGTGTGTATGGGTGTTTCCCAGTGTTGGGTTGCGACTGGAAGGGCATCCACTGTGTAAAACGCATGGATCCAGCAGAGACTGAACACACAAAACACTGACCTGATGCAGTCTTAAATGATGCAAAATACACTTCTATAAGGGCTTTAAGCACAGTGTGTGTGTCAGCGGTGCGTGAATAGATTTTATTTAAAACAAGCTAAATAATCTGCCACTGGGTGAGCGAAATAATCTCACGTCAAAGAGAAAACAAGTCTATTTCACTCAACACATCGCTTGTTTTAAGGAAAAACAGAAAATCTTGAAAAAGCTTCTTGATTTAAGAGTTTGTAGATATTTGGACTAGAAACAAGACAGAAACTCTAAATTAAACATATTGTTTTGCAGCGAGGAAAGATCAAAATCCCATAATGAAATTCAAATCTAATTAAAAATCATAAATAAATGAAAATATAAATAAATATTTTATTAAATAATAAAAATTGTTCTTAATCTGGGCTGCATGCTGACGCAGTGGATAGCACGATCGCCACACTGCAAGAAGGTTGCTGGTTTGAGTCCCGGGTGCTCCGGTTTCCCCCACAGTCCAAACACATGCGCTATAGGGGAATTGATCAACTAAATTGACCGTAGTGTATGAATGTGTGTGTGAATGAGTGTGTATGGGTGTTTCCCATTACTGGGTTGCATCCGCTGTGTAAAACATATGCCTGATAAATTGGCGGTTCATTACGCTGTGGCGACTCCAGATTAATAAAGGGAGTAAGCCGAATAGAAAATGAATGAATGAATGAATGAATGTTCTTAATCTTTGAATTTATTTGCTCTGAGAGAGTTTATCTTGTTTAGTAATGCAAATTTTAATATGTTATTTTCATTCGTACAGCACTTTGGTCAATCTGGGGTTGTTTTTAAATGTGTTTTATATATAAAAATGAATGAATGAATGAATGATTGTAGACTTGAAGTCAGAATTATTAGTCCTCCTGTTAAATTTTAATTCTTTTATATTTTTCCCCAAGAGAAGTTTTCAGCACATTTCTAATCATAATAGTGTCAATAACTCATCTCTAATAACTGATGTATTTTCTCTTTGTCATGATGACAGT
The DNA here is from genome assembly GCF_903798145.1 of Danio aesculapii. NCBI lineage: Eukaryota > Metazoa > Chordata > Actinopteri > Cypriniformes > Danionidae > Danio > Danio aesculapii. The sequence continues at coordinate 22,984,086 of NC_079452.1, forward strand.
AAATAATATTAGACTAGATATTCTTCAAGACACTAGTATTCAGCTTAAAGGCTTCACTAGGGTAATTAGGGTAAAGTTAGGGTAATTAGGCAAGTCATTGTATAACAGTGGTTTATTCTGGAGACAATCCAACACTAATATTGCTGAAGGGGCTAATAATATTGAGCTTAAAATGGCTTTAAAACTATTAAAATCTGCTTTTATTCTAGCTGAAATAAAACAAATAAGACTTTCTCCAGAAGAAAAAATATTAAAGAGAATACTGTGAGAAACTCCTGAATCTGTTCAACATCATTTGGGAAATATTTGATAAAGGAAAGTAATAATTCACAGGAGGGCGAATAATGTTGCCCTCAGCTGAATATTCTGCATATTGTCTAAATCATCTGCCAGTAAATGATGATGATGATGATGATGAAGTGTGCACAGACAGAAAAGTTAGTTCTCTCAGTAATTGAAGCAGTTTAATAAACAGCCGAAAGCTCCAGAAATATATCAGTGTGATTGTGAAGGCCGTGTCAGAACGTCTCGCCCCTGAAACGCAGTTCCTCGTCTGCTAATTAAATGCCAGTTTAATTGAAATGCCTCTTGACTGGATTACTGCGCACGTATGGATGCTTCCTCATTAAGTCCTAAAGAGGTCAGACTCTCTTTTCTCATTTCTCAGTTGTTGTTTTAATTGACCTCGTTTTCCTGTGGGATTCATGACACAGTAACGACAGAGACACTGGCTGCCAATTATACATCAATAATCAGAGATATCGGTCATGATAGTTGTAGTGCTGTACTGCAGAAAATGCTTTTCTTACTCAGAGTTTGTCTTGTTTCTAGTCCAAATATCTACAAACTCTTAAGTCAAGAAGCATTTTCTAAACAAGCACTAAATATAGTCTCGTGTTCAGAAATTATGAGTCAAAATGAAGAGAGATTTCGCTTTAAACAAGCTAAATAATCTGCCGACAGAGGAAGCTAAATAATCTTTTTTAATTTTGCTTGCTTCAATATGCAGCTTGATTTTGAAGTTTTTTAAAGATTTAATTTGCTTAGAATAATATCTCTTACCTGTTTATTTTAGCATGATCATTACATACATGTACGATGGTTTGTTCTGTAGACTATCGAGAAAAAATTTGCTTAAAGAGGCTAATAATTTAGACCTTAAAATAGATCATAAACAATTAAAAACTGCTTTTATTCTAGCCAAAATAAAACAAATAAGACTTTCTCCAGAAGAAAAAATATTATCAGACACACTGTGAAAATTCCTGAATCTGTTAAACATCAATTGGGAAATATTTAAAAAAGAAAAAAAAATTCAAAGGGGGGCTAATAATAAATAAAAACTGTGTTTATATATGCACACACACATACACACACACGCACGCACGCACGCACACACACACACACATATATACAAATATTTTTTTAATTGCTGATAAAATTGCATTTTTAAAAGTTAGATAGTAAGAAATACAAAAAGTATCTTTGATTTTTGATTTAGTGTTTATTGCAGTTAAAATAGCCCCATGGATGTTTTATTAAATTAATATGAGTAAATAAATAAATAAAGGAGGCGACTAAATTGTCCGTAGTGTATGAGTGTATGTGTGAATGAGTGTGTGTGGAAGTTTCTCAGAGATGGGTTGCGGCTGGAAGGGCATCCGCTGCGTAAAAACATGCTGGATAAGTTGCTGGTTCATTCCGCTGTGGCGACCCCTGATTAATAAAGGGACTAAGCTGAAAAGAAAATGAATGAATGAATGAATGAATGAGTAAATAAAGGACATAATAAATAAATAAATAAATAAATAAATAAATAAATAAATAATACAGCCCTAACAGAAACCATTTTAAGATTTAATTTGCACAGAAGATTATGTATTACTTGTTTATTTTGGGGCGGCACAATGGCTCAGTGGTGTCTCACTGTGGCCTCACTTATGGTGTAGTTTACTTATGGTGTGTGTCTTTGGATGGTGGGAGGAAACCGGGAAAACCGGGGGAACATGGGGAGAACATGCAAACTCCGCACAGAAATGCCGACCAGCCTGGTGAGGGGCCAAAAAAGCGGCGTTCCTGCTGTGAGGCAACAGTGCTAATCACTGGGCCACCATGCCACCCTATCAGAGAAGGGGAGGAGTAGGGGTGGAAGGGGGGATTCTTCAAGATGAAGATGACTGGAGTGGAAAACTCTGGTTATTTATAATGTGTCAGAATTCATCTTATTGATGCAATATGCGGTGCTGATGCGGTACCAGCTGTGTTCAATCATAAGCACGTGATCCTCTCGAAATTAGTTTTTAAATAAACCACACTTGATGAGCTAAAATGGCCGTGGTGTATGAGTGTGTGTTTGAATGAGTGTGTATGGGTGTTTCCCAGTACTGGGCTGCGGCTGGAAGGGCATCCGATGCGTATGCTGGAATAGTTGGTGGTTCATTCTGCTGTGGAGACTCATTTTTCTTTGTTAAAATGCGGTTTTAAAGCTAATTCTATCATAATAAATATGGTAAAACTCTCAACTCTCAGATATGCTGAGCTCTGGATCTGCTGCTCTTATTAACCCCCATCAGTGTTGTGGTAGACACAGCAGATAATGTTAGACAGGAGCAGCACAGGTGTAACTGTAGAGTCAGACAGAGATGGAGTGCGGATCAGCACAGTGTTTTCTGCTCAGACGTCTCTTTGTCTTATCTCTGTAATACACCGCAGTGTTCGGCCGTTATCAGACGAAACAGCGCTTGTGTTTGTCCTGACCTCAATCTACAGGCCGCTGAGATAATCTGCAGTCAAAAACACTCTCTTCTCTTCCACAGAGAGCTTTTGTGCAGAGTCTGCTCCAACAACAACAACTGGAGGAGGAGAAACTACAGAGCTCTGGTACAACACCAGAGGACACAGCTGAAGGAGTAAGGAGAGGTTAAACACACACACACACGTCTCTAATGTCAATTTAAAAAACCAAAGCTAAATATCTGAACAAATTCCCAATTTGATGTTGACATCTCAAAGATTGAGCTCTCAGTGAGAATGTGTTGGCCGCAGTACCACACATGACCAGCAGGCAAGCTAAATAATCCCGTTTATCATTTTGACTTGAGATTATGTAACTTGTTTTAAGGAGAAACTCACTTCATTTTGACTCATTATTTCAGAAAACAAGACTATATTTACTAAAAGCTTCTTGATTTAATAATTTGTAGATATTTAGACTAGAAACTAGACAAAAAACTAAGTAAGAGCAGCATTTCTGTGCAGTGTAGATGTCTTTGAATGCATATAGACATGTAGTAATCAGTTCTTCACACTATAACTCACTTCTGCAAAAGTCAGCAAAAGTTCACCTGCTGTCATTTACTGCGGAGCTCCACGTGTCGTCATGCATCTTTATTAAAGAAGATGAATAAAAGTCTGAGCGCCCCCGCGTCACGGCAGGTATGTCAAACTCCCTGACACGGTTTTAAGAGCCTGGCCTATTTTTCTCGCTACATTTCATTTTCCCTGCGTTATTTCACAGAACTGAGAGACCCAAATAGAATAGCGAGCTTTCATCCCCGGCTCTGCTTTTCAATTATCCTCCCTGGAGCTGCGGAGCTTATGTAATAACCAGACTGAAGACGGCAGAGCAGAGGAGGAAGCCAACAGCGGAACAATGGAGCAGAAATATTGAGCGCTCCTTCAGACTGATATTGTACGTGAGAGGCTCTTCCATCTTTAACACACACTGCTGTCCGGTGCATTCGGCCCCAGAGAAATACAACACAACCGATGAAATACACACTCTCGCTGCAGGCCGGATGGAGTGTGTGTGAACATTACTACAGCAGAGGAACCAGCACATTGCTTTATGTGTTTGATAGTTTACAACATATACACAACTATATACACACGTTTATCCTTTAAAGTGAGATCGTAACTGACCGGTCGATGTTTTGTCCAACACTAAACCACTCTAGACCACCACTAGACCACTCTAGACCAACACTAAACCACTCTAGACCATCACTAGACCAACACTAGACCACTCTAGACCAACACTAGACCACTCTAGACCAACACTAGACCACTCTAGACCAACACTAGACCACTCTAGACCAACACTAGACCAGTCTAGACCACCACTAGACCGACACTAAACCACTCTAGACCACCACTAGACCACTCTAGACCACCACTAGACCACTCTAAACCACCACTAGACCACTCTAGACCAACACTAGACCACTCTAGACCGACACTAGACCACTCTAGACCACCACTAGACCACTCTAGACCAACACTAGACCAACACTAGACCAACACTAGACCACTCTAGACCAACAGTAGACCACTCTAGACAAACACTAGACCACTTTAGACCAACACTAGACCACTCTAGACCAACACTAGACCACTCTAGACCAACACTAGACCACTCTAGACCAACACTAGACCAACACTAGACCAACGCTAGACCACTCTAGACCAACACTAGACCACTATAGACCACTATAGACCAACTCTAGACCAACACTAGACCAACACCTGACCAACACTAGACCACTTTAGACTAACACTAGACCACTCTAGACCACTATAGACTAACACTAGACCAACACTAGACCACTTTAGACTAACACTAGACCACTCTAGACCAACACTAGACCACTATAGACCACTCTAGACCAACACTAGACCAACACTAGACCACTCTTGACCAACACTACACCACTCTAGACCAACTCTAGACCACTATAGACCACTCTAGACCAACACTAGACCAACACTAGACCACTCTTGACCAACACTACACCACTCTAGACCAACTCTAGACCACTATAGACCAACTCTAGACCAACACTAGACCAACACTAGACCACTCTAGACCAACACTAGACCACTTTAGACCAACACTAGACCACTTTTGACCAACACTAGACAACTCTAGACCAACACTAGACCACTCTAGACCAACTCTAGACCACTCTACACCAACACTAGACCGACACTAGACTAACACTAGACCACTCTTGACCAACACTAGATCAACACTAGACCGACACAAGACCAACACTAGACCACTCTAGACCAACACTAGACCACTCTAGACCAACACTAGACCACTCTAGACCAACACTAGACCACTTTAGACCAACACTAGACCAACACTAGACCACTCTAGACCAACACTAGACCACTTTAGACCAACACTAGACCACTATAGACCACTATAGACCAACACTAGACCAACACTAGACAACTCTAGACCAACACTAGACCACTCTAGACCAACTCTAGACCACTCTACACCAACACTAGACCGACACTAGACTAACACTAGACCACTCTAGACCAACACTAGATCAACACTAGACCGACACAAGACCAACACTTGACCGCTCTAGACCAACACTAGACCACTCTAGACCGACACTAGACCACTCTAGACCAACACTAGACCACTCTAGACCAACACTAGACTGACACAAGACCAACACTAGATCACTCCAGACCTGCACTTACTACACCAGACAAAAATAAAGCACACTAGACCATTTAGAGTAGACTACCCTAGAGAAAACTAGAACACTCTAGACCAACACTTGACCACTCTAGACCAACACCAGACCACCCTAAAGCACACTAAACCACTCTAGACCAACACTAGACCACTCTAGACCAACACTAGACCACTCTAGAACAACACTAGACCAACAATTGACCACTCTAAACCAACACAAGACCACACTAGATCACTCCAGACCTGCACTAACCACACCAGACAAATATAAAGCACACTAGACCATTTTAAATCAACACTACACCACTTAAGAGTACACTAGACCAACACTAGACCAGTCTAGAGCACACTAAACCATTCTACACTAACACTAAACCACTCTAGACCAGCACTAGACATAGGAAACAGCACATTTTTGTGTTTGATAGTTTACAACATATACACTATATACACATTTATCCATTCATTCATCCATTCAGAAATCAACTGCCAACTCATCCAGCATATGTTTTTCACAGCGGATGCCCTTCCATCTGCAACCCATCACTGGGAAACACCACTGCGAACCAGTGACCTTCTTGCTGTGAGGCGACTGTGCTACCCCCTGCGCCACCGCATCACCCTACACGTTTATCCTGTTAACTGATATTGTAAATGCCTGCTTGATGTTTTGTCCATCGGTTATCATAAAAACAAAACCCTAAATTTGCTCAGTGTAGTACCAGCAACACAATATAAGCAAAGAAATGGGTCAAAAATGTTTGTTTTTTTCTTAGAGTAGGAGGTTAAAGGGTTAAATTGGACTAGCCAGTGTTGAGTAGTCTGCCATAATGCAAGATTTCAGTTAGGTTATGCCTCATTTGCAGTTTATTGGAACAGACTTAATCAAATTAGCCTTTATAAAACAGTCGTTTCTTACAGTGGAAGAGAAAGAGAGCAGTCTTTGCAGTCAGATTAAACAGTACAGACACAAGAGCTACTGTAAACAGGGCTGCCCAATGTGTGTGTACATGATTTAAATGTGATAAATGAACAGGGCTAGAACAGATCCCTGAGGTCCACCACTGAAAAAGGGAATTTTACCTATATAAATAAAAATAAGGTTATAATAAATAAACGCAACAGAATCCTTTATTTACAGCAGAGAGGCTGAGAAACACACTTTACATGCCAATTTGCACATAACAGCTGCAAATTTAACAATGTATATAGTAATATAGCTTTAAATACACTTGTCAATTTGTATATTTGCAGTCACTACTTACTTCTATTTTTTTAAATATATTTATTATCTGTTTTTTGTCCTGTCTCTGTAATCCTGTAATCCAAAACAAATTCCTCGTATGTGTGAACATACCTGGCAATAAAGCTCTTTCTGATTCTGAGTTTGAAATTGCATGTACATTTACTGAAATCACTGAGGTGGAATACATGCATTTACCCTGTTACTGCGAATACTTATTTTGAGATTATTAAAAATAAAATCTATTACAAGTATTGTTCTTCATGAGTTAATCACTACAATATTCATTCAAATCTTTTGCTTTAAACATCTGATAATGCTGTATAACAGTGCAGATTTGCTCCATAATGAAATATTTTTACTGGGATTTTGCAAAGCGATCAATACAGCTGATATACAGTCAGCTAACTCACATCAACAGTTACGATATTATCCCAAACAATTAATAATGCACACTCCAGACATTAAATCACACTAACCTCTAATGTGTAAACTCAGTGGGATCACAATACAATTTAAAGTCATATGCATGTATGTTTTCATTAAATAAAAAGCAACACATTTCAACATCCTAAAAAACTAAATAGCCCCAATGGCATCTAGTGCATGTGCTTCTCTGTAACCTTGATTTGGTTTGCTTTCTCTAATGACAAGGAGGAATAGTTAACAATCAATTTTAGCGGTAACCATGAGTTTATCTAACCCTGCTGTGCCCTTGCATTGATAAACAGAGGGTCCGTCTGCCCAGAGTGTTTAAAGAGTAATATCATATACCGGACCCGGATGAGTGGAAGTCTGCCGATGCAAATATAGGACAGCAGAATCTCTGGGGAGACGGAAGGGTTGGGCAGTGAAACGCAGAACAAAAGACAGCAGTAAAAAACTGCACTCAGAGCAGGCATTTGGGTATGAATAAATGGCAGAAGACTAAACTGAAAAATGGATCAGACAGACTGGTGAACAGGCAGGAGTTCTGGGACAAATCTGACATGACTTCAGAGAATTCACAGAGGAGTGTCCACGTCCAACTGAGTCCCAATTACTCAGTATGAAACCGCAATCATGCATCGGAAATGGATTGTGTAGTGCCTCCTGAGCCAACAGAGATGAAGTCAGATTTAAGAGAAGTCCAGAGCTCAACAGAAATAAATAACAGCACTAGACTGCACACCAACACACACTTCATCTGTGACACTGCTAACAAGTAACAAGCAAGAAGCTTAAATTGTGGTCAGTGGTGGAAAGAGTACTGAAACACACACATGTATATATATAGAAATGTCTCTTAGTGTTCTCCAGCCTTATTTTTAACCTTCGCAAATGGGCCTAAGATAGAACTCTGAGGTACACCATAGGAATAAAGGAGAAATCTTTTGTTTACATATAACACATTACCAGATTTAGGGCGGCATGGTGGCACAGTGGGTAGCACAAGTGCCACACAACAAGAAGGTCGCTGATTTGAGCCCCGGCTAGGTCAGTTGGCATTTCTGTGTGGAGTTTGCATGTTCTCCATGTGTTGGCGTGGGTTTCCTCCATGTGCTCCGGTTTCCCCCACGGTCCAAACACATGCGCTATAGGGGAATTGATCAACTAAACTGGCCGTAGTGTATGAGTGTGAATGCAAGAGAATGTTGGTGTTTCCCAGTGTTGTGTTGCAGCTGGAAGGGCATTCACTGCTTAAAACATATGCTGGATAAGTTGGTGGTTCATTCCACTGTGGTGACCCCTGATTAATAAATGGACTAAGCCGAAAAGAAAATGAATGAATGAATGATATTGACAGATTAGCTAAACTGGGTTTATGTGTGGCAGAAACAAACAGACAGAACAAATAAATGTTAACGCTAACAACAGCATCGGCTAGTGCAAGACAAACAGCAATCTATAAACTGCAAATGCAAAACTATAAAATATTTGAAATAATTAGGGGTCTATATATGAATATAAATGCATTTATTAGTGTTTACCAGCCTTGTTTTTAAACTTCACGAATGGGCCTAAGATAAAACCCTGAGGTACACCATGGGAATAAAGGACAAATCTTTTGTTTGCATAGGACATTTTGACAGATTTAGCTAAAGTGGCTTTAAGTTTGGCAGAACCAATAAAAGCATTGACCTGTTAATGAACAACAAGAGACAAAATGACAAGACGTGGTTCTGTCCATGACGTGCTGAATGAGGTGGAAACGAGAGGCCATTACAATGCCAGAGGGAACGCTTTTCATTCTCCAAACACATGGTTGTTGATTGCCAGCAGCACTCTGCATAATTACTGCCTCTCTAATAAATGAACAGTCCTTTACACAGTCTCTCCTGCTCTTTCTCCTAAGCTTTCTGAATATGCTAAATCAGTTTGTGACCCGCCAAGGGAGAGATTAACTTGAAGGAAACGCTCTAAAACCAGCACACGGCCAGAGTAAAAAAATGTGCAATAAATGTGGAATTTTCAGATCACAATAATCACTGAAGCTTTAATGAATGTGCAATGAAATCTTTATTATTTCCTTCAAACAATAACCTTTTTTTAAATAACAAATTCAGCCTTCATCATTAAATGTAATGAAAAGAAAAATGTAAATCAAACACATACACAAGTCAAGTTAATCATATAAATATGCTAAATTAAGGACTACGGGTGTGTTCTATATTGGTATGTGATGTGGCTACTATAGTGCAACAGTTGGATGCTGGACAACAGAGTTGAGGATCCACACGCAGTTTAGTAAGAGTAGTCAGGCAGGCAACGGTCAAACAGATACCAAACAGGAGCATAAAGATAATCCAAGATCATAGTCAAAAAACAGGCTAATGGTCATTACAAAGAATCAATAAGGGAAAACAAGGCAAGGATCAAAACAGAAAGACTAGATAGGATTAACACTTCATGATGCTGCAGGATAACAAGACTCAGCCAAGTGTGTGAGAATGTGAGGTGTTCAAATAGTACAGGTATCGAGTCAGTCATGAGCTTCAGCTGTGTGTGTCAGTCTCTAAATGTGAATGTTGTCAGCTGTGGCAGGAGTGCAAACACTTCTGGGAGTTGTAGTTCATATCAGTGGCACATGTGTAGTTCTCCAGGGATCTGCACAGGCTAGATTGCTGGTGATCGTGACATAGATATTGCTATACCGTAGATATCGTTACTAATAACCTCTAATTTCCCGTTAATCTGGCATGCACTAAATGTTTGGGTATTGTTGGCAAAAAAAATAAAAAATCACTATTTGTGTTTTATTTTATATTTAATGCATTTAAGACATGTTTTCAGGTCTTCGTCCAATGATTTAGAGTTATATAAGGTGGAAATAAATATTTTGTCTGTAATTTAGCTCTACTCTACTCTAAGGTCTGCTTAAATGTGAGTCAGTTTTTATAATATCACGATATACTATCGATATCGTCTGTACAGATAAAATTAAATAACATTTTTTTTAAATAATAAATAAATTTAAAATTTAAATTAAATTAAACAGAAAAAAAACTTGAATAAAAGCAAACAAACAATCAAAATTAATTAATAAACAAATAAAAGTCATATAAAAAGTAGGAAACAAAATAAAATAAAAATTTAAATAGAAATAAACAAACAAGCAAATAATGAAATTAAATTATAAATTAAATAGTAAATTTCATAAAAAAAAAAGATGTTACATTTTTAAAAATTCTATAAAAATATAAATTTTTCTAAAATGAACTGCAGCTTATACCCCTACTACAGACAAATACTAATCGCCTATATCTACAAGAATATCCTATATTTCACCATAGCAAATACAAAAATGTAAATATGTTTAGAAAAATGCATCAACACTGTTTGATTGTACTGTGACAAGTGGAGTCAGAAACAGAAGCTGTGTAATAGTGTAAATGCTCATATAAATATAGTAATAACACACATAAAACAAGCAAATATGTACATTTTAAAGACACGCATCAAAACTCTTTGATTTTATTGTGACAGTCAAAAACTGAAAGCTGTGTAATATTGTTGATATAAATACACATAAAGCAAGCGTAAACCTACATCATCAAGCATCCTACAGCATCAGCAAGTGTTTGTGTCCTTCTCTTTGAGGGGTCTTTGTTATTTTAATTATTGAACAGAGTCTCCAGGGAGCAGTGCTGACTCAGGATGAAGGATCAGTGTGTTTCTAATGGCTCTTCCTTAAGCAAAACACTAGCAGAGAAAAACGACCCAGCGGGACTCTTAAAAATAGGACTTTACTGCTTATTTATATGTGCTTTATACTGGAGCCAGCAGCACACACAGTCCCTGGACAATACCGTCTGTACTGACACCAGACCTGTGGCAGCAATTACACTGATTCCCCTAGTGTACACTTCAGAATGAAGAAAAAAAGACAGCCTGGCCATAAATAAATAATAAAAAAAAAAAATCATAAATTAAATTAAATAAAATCATAAATAATAAATAAAATAAAATCATAAATAGTAAATAAAATAAAATAAAATCATAAATAATAAAATTAAATAAAATCATAAATAATAAATAAAATTAAATCATAAATAATAAAATAAAAAAATCATAAATAATAAATAAAATAAAATCATAAATAATAAAATAAAATAAAATCATAAATAATAAATAAAATAAAATCATAAAATAAAATAAAATAAATAATAAAAAATAATAAATAATAAAATAATAAAATAAAATAAAATCATAAATAATAAAATAAATAAATAAATAAAATCATAAATAAAACAAAATAAAATAATAAATAAAACCATAAATAATAAAATAAAATAAAATTATAAATAATAAATAAAATAAAATCCTAAAATAAAATAATAAATGAAAATAATAATAATAAAATAAAATAATAAATAATAAAATAAAATAAAATAAAAATAAAATCATAAATAATAAAATAAAAGAAATAAATAAAATAAAATCATAAATAATAAAATAAAATAAAAATAAATAATAAAA